>NC_133335.1:168376542-168646743 GCF_042186555.1 Aquarana catesbeiana
CGATCGCAGGAAGGATTAAGGTCGATCGATCGATGGAAGGACTCGAAGGATCAGTCGGATCCATTGCAGGAAGGATCGGTCGGATCCATTGCAGGAAGGATCGGTCGGATCCATTGCAGGAAGGATCGGTCGGATCCATTGCAGGAAGGATCGGTCGGATCCATTGCAGGAAGGATCGGTCGGATCCATTGCAGGAAGGATCGGTCGGATCCATTGCAGGAAGGATCGGTCGGATCCATTGCAGGAAGGATCGGTCGGATCCATTGCAGGAAGGATCGGTCGGATCCATTGCAGGAAGGATCGGTCGGATCCATTGCAGGAAGGATCGGTCGGATCCATTGCAGGAAGGATCGGTCGGATCCATTGCAGGAAGGATCGGTCGGATCCATTGCAGGAAGGATCAGTCGGATCCATTGCAGGAAGGATCAGTCGGATCCATTGCAGGAAGGATCAGTCGGATCCATTGCAGGAAGGATCAGTCGGATCCATTGCAGGAAGGATCAGTCGGATCCATTGCAGGAAGGATTAAAGTGGATGTAAACCCTCACATATACCCAGTGAACAGCCTCGGATGATACACAGAGATGAAACAAATCTCCCTACACAAGTTTTACATGTATATCTGCTGTCTTCAGCTTTCTACATTCTGCAGAAAAGTGCACATTGTGTTAGAAATTTTTCTTCCCGTTTCAGCAGTGGGAATGGAGTCAGCATACACGGTTTGTGAGCTGATTGGAGAAAAGGCACACACACCCCCTCCACATAGGCAGAGGAACGAAGAGACTTGCAGAGCTGTATTGTGAATAGACAAGCTCTCTACCTCCCCGACACAAATTTCCAGCTGCTTTTATCTCCTGTGTTGGAGAACTTGTCAAAAGTTATCATGCTGATAACAGAATAGCAGTAGAAAGACAAGGGACTTAGGGCTTTGGAGAGAGATAAGTAAACACTTCAGATATACGTGCCCAAATCAGATTTAACGAATGGGGTTTACATCCACTTAAAAGTAAGGAAGGATTGGTGGATCAAATGCGGGACGGATCGGTCAATCACAGGAAGGATCAAAGTAAGGAAGGATCAGTTGATGGGGAGGATTGGTTGAAGAAAGGATGAGCTGGTCGAGTGTTCATCCCTTGTGAAAGCAATAAAGTTGATCAAAAAAAGTATGTTGAAAAAAAGTTTTGAATAAAATATTTTTTTTTTTTTTAAAAAAGCGTCCCCTCCACCGATGCTTACGTGTAAACGCGAATGCATACTTAAGTCACGCACGTATATTTAAACGATGATCCCACCACACGTGAGGTATTGCTGCGAACGTCAGAGCGAGAGCAATAATTCTAGCACCAGCCCTCCTCTAACTCTGGTAACACTGGTAACCGGTAAAGGCTTTGAAAGCATAGCTAATAGAAAATTTTAGGTACAGTAGCTTGGTGCCGTTCCACGGGCATATGCAAGTGCCATGTTTGGTATCTATTTACCCAGAGCTCCATCATCTTTTATATTTTAACACGTTCCTGTTTGGCCTATAGCAGAATGATGGCCAGGTGGGGGTTTTCCCGTTCTGACTGGATGTCACATGACGTCCTACAGAACGGGCCCCTTGTGTGTGCCTCCGAGGGCGTGCAGCGCATCGATCCGTGGTGCAGTGTATCCCTCAGACACACTGCATCACTGATCTTGGTAAAGGGCCTATGACACAGGTTCTTTACCATGTCCAACCACAGCTGATCACAGTGTGAATTGGAAATGCCAGTTATCAATTTTCCTCTCCTCACACTGACAGCGTGTGAGGAGAGGAGAGCCGATCAGCAGCTTTCCTCACAGGGGCAATCTGCCCCTTCACTAATGCATGTCAGTGCCAACCAGTGATGCTCACCGGTGATGCCTGTCAATGCCCATCAGTGATGCCTGCATATAAGTGCCTCCTCTTCAGTACCGCCTCATCAGTGCAGCCTATCAATGCCCGTCAGTGTAGCCTCATCAGCACACATCAGCGAAGGAAAAATTTTTATAACAGACACAAAAAAAAACCTTTTTTCAAAATTTTGGTCTTTTTTTTTGTTTGTTTAGCAAAACAAAACCCAGTGGTGATTTAATACCACCAAAAGAAAGCGGTCTCAAAAAAAACTATTTTGTTTGGGTACAGTGTTGCATGACCACACAATTGTCATTCAAAGTGCGACAGCGCTGAAAGCTGAAAATTGGCCTGGGCAGGAAGGGGGAAAAGTGCCCAATATTGAAGTGGTTAACAAAAAATTGGGTATTATATAGTGTTTGTGTGCAAAAAAAAAAAAAAAATCATTAAAAAGTGTATTTTTTCCAAAAAATTGCGTTTGAAAAAACGATGCACAAACACCGTGCGACAAAAAAAATTACAACATCCACCAATTTTTTCTTTAGGGTCTCTGCTAAAAAAAATATATAATGTTTGGGAGTTCCAAGTAAGGCCTGATGGGAACTGGTTAACAAAGAGGAGGGAAGGAGTAGCTTTAGAGAAATAGCATTGCTCTATCTCAGCTGTAGGGGGGGCGGGGAGGAAATCGGCTCTCATAAAGACTACTGAAGAGACAGGGAGAGGGGGGGGGGGATGCAGAGACGCTAAGGAGATGGCTGGATGATGGAGGCACGTAAACTGACTATGCTAGCAGAGATTAGCAGCCATGATAACGTGGTCAGTTTACAGAGGGGAAGACAGAAACAGGCAGGATCAGCCAGGTATTGTACAACATAGAACGGGACACAGCCGGGGTTACAGCCACTTTAAGGCTGAAAATCCTCTAAGTTCATCATTAGTTGTCCAGTCACCTGTTATTAGGTGTGTGGAGGGATGTTCTGACATGCAGAGTGCAGAAAAAAAAGGCATCCTGGTAATGGGGTAAAAGATCAGGAGCCTATGGACAATACTGGTGACAAGTCAAACCTCATAGTAGTTACAAAATGATTTATTTTCACTAATAGCTGGATACACTACAAAGCTAAACGTATGCTGAGGTTGGGGATAACCCACATACAAACAGCTAAATGACAGAATGACATGGTCCTTTTCAATTCCGAAACACTCTTTGCACCCAGCACTCCTACACCTCAACATACTTTGCATTCTGAAGGTCCTTGTGAAGTTGCCTCTACCTTGACAGCAGCCTTAAATTAAAACGCCAAACCTTTAAAGATCTATTTGCTACAACTGTCATCAATCCTTACGTGATCATGTGACACCAAACCAATCACAATGAATAGTTATAGAGATCTAAGAATCTACAATATGCTGGTATGCCATGATTAGTACCTGCTGCATTGAATATAAACAGCTACTGTTACAGACCATTCTGTAGTTAGCTTTTTATTGGCTGCAATGCCCGTCATGCTCCTAGAAAATAAATGCCAAGGAGCTCTTCAATTCTCACTTATGTGCAAAATGACTTAACAGCCCACTCCTGCAGCCTCCTGGGACACCCAGGTCACCCTTTCCAAGAGGCTAACGTTTCATTTAGCACAGAAATCATGCAAAGTCTTGCTCCATGTACATCACAGCACCAGATTTTGGTCTGCGCGTACACGAGATCTGGAGTCGTGTCATTCATGGTGGGGGGGATGCAAGTACCAGGAAAGATAGCCAGCAGCTGATGCAAAAAAGAAAAATGGCAGGACGGCCCGGGCATGCAGCAGAAAGATGGGATTTACTTGGCTGGTAAATAGGTTTGTGCAGCAATAAAGCTAAATGCCAGGGATGATATATTTTGCATTAGTTACATTGGGCCAGCTTGACACAATGCAGGTGTGCATGCGATATACAATCAGCCTCTGTGGACGCTGTAAATGGTATTATACCATTAAGATAATGCCTTGTGTTTTCTCAATGAATGCAAAGCGTTTTCCGATTGTATGTGGTGGAGAGAAGGTAGAATTGGGCAAGATTTTACCTAGGGGAGTGGAAGGCCCCCTTTAAGTTAATCAAGCTCACATATACATCTAAGAAATGCAGAAAAAGAAAAAAAAAATTCCCTTAGCGCATAGATATATAGTGCCTTGCAAAAGTATTCACCCCCTTGGCTTTTTACCTATTTTGTTACATTACAGCCTTTAGTTCAATTTTTTTTTATCTGAATTATATGTGATGTATCAGAACACAATAGTCTAAGTTGGTGAAGTAAAATTAGAAAATTATATACATAAAACTATTTTTCAGAAATAAAAAACTGATAATTGGCATGTGCATATGTATTCACCCCCTTTGTTATGAAGCCCATAAAAAGCTCTGGTGCTACCAATTACCTTCAGAAGTCACATAATTATTGAAATGATATCCACCTGTGTGCAATCTAAGTGTCACATGATCTGTCATTACATATACACACCTTTTTGAAAGGCCCCAGAGGCTGCAACACCTAAGCAAGAGGCACCACTAACCAAACACTGATATTAAGACAAAAGGAACTCTTCAAACAAGTAAGGGACAATTTTGTTGAGAAGTACAAGTCAGGGTTAGGTTATAAAAAAATATCTAAATCTTTGATGATCCCTAGGAGCAGCATCAAATCTATCATAACCAAATGGAAAGAACATGGCACAACAGCAAACCTGCCAAGAGACGGCCACACACCAAAACTCAGACCAGGCAAGGAGGGCATTAATCAGAGACCTAAGGTAACCCTGGAGGAGCTGCACAGTTCCACAGCAGAGACTGGAGTATTTGTACATAGGACAACAATAAGCCGTACGCTCCATAGGAGTTGGGCTTTATGGCAGAGTGGCCAGAAGAAAGCCATTACTTTCAGAAAAAGACAATATGGCACATTTTGAGTTTGCGAAAAGGCATGTGGGAGACTCCCAAAATGTATGGAGGAAGGTGCTCTGGTCTGATGAGACTAAAATTGAACCTTTCGGCCATCAAAGAAAATGCTATGTGTGGCGCAAACCCAACACATCACCCAAAGCACACCATCCCCACAGTGAAACATGGTGGTGGCAGCATCATGCTGTGGGGATGTTTTTTTTTAGCAGTCAGGACTGGGAAACTGGTCAGGGTTGAGGGAAAGATGGATGGTCCTACATACAGGGATATTCTTGAGCAAAACCTGTGCCACTGTGTGTGTGATTTGAGGCTAGGACGGAGGTTCACCTTCCAGCAGGACAATGACCCCAAACACACTGCTAAAGCAACACTTGTAAAGCAACGCTTGAGTGGTTTAAGGGGAAACATGTAAATGTGTTGGAATGGCCTAGTCAAAGCCCAGACCTCAATCCAATAGAAAATCTGTGGTCAGACTTAAAGATTGCTGTTCACAAGCGCAAACCATCCAACTTGAAGGAGCTGGAGCAGTTTTGCAAGGAGGAATGGGCAAAAATCCCAGTGGTAAGATGTGGCAAGCTCATAGAGACTTATCCAAAGCGACTTGGAGCTGTGATAGCCACAAAAGGTGGCTCTACAAAGTATTGACTTTGGGGGGGTGAATAGTTATTCATAATTGACTTTTTGTGTTATTTTGTCCTATTTGTTTGCTTCACAATAAAAAAAAAAAAAAAAAAACTTCAAAGTTGTGAGCATGTTCTGTAAATGAAATGATGCAAATCCTCAAACAATCCATGTTAATTCCAGGTTGTGAGGCAACAAAACACGATAAATGCCAAGGGGGTGAATACTTTTGCAAGGCACTGTAAATTCTTTTAGCACAATAGAAATAGGATTTCCTCCTCACTTTCTTATGCTCTGGGAAAGTGAAGTTTGTCTTCTGAAGCCAGGCCTTTCATTTGGGGCTCCTTCTTCTGTTCGCTGAGGTTCCTGAAGACTTACGCTTTTATGGTACACTGGTTTGGTCAAAGTCTGCAGAGGAAAAAAAACAAAACAAAAAAACAAGACAACAAACCTGTATTAAAGTGTATGTCAAGGCAAAAAAACCCAAAAACTATATTTAATACATTTCTACAATTCCTGCTTATTTCCACATGTTTTATCAATTTAAACACTCTGCACTTCAGAAAAATAACTGTTGATGTACCAGAAATGTAGTGTGCTCCTACTTAACATAACAGCACAGTGTACGTTTGGCTCTGAATTCCAAAACACTTGGTGTCAGCCCTGCCTTCTTAATTTCTGATGAATTACAAAGAACACAGACGCCTCCCTCACTTCCTAACCCTTCCATGTGCACAGGGAAGTACAGGAAGTTATCAGCAGTGGTGTATTTTGGTTTTGTGCTGCCCTAGGCAAGACTAAATTTGTCCCACCCCAGCCGCGGTATACCGTACTTGTCTCAGGGTTTGAGGAAGACACTGCAGCCGTTTACAGTGAAGAGCTGTGGCTTCCTCATCAGACCCCGAGACAGGATTTATCCAAGTACCACATATGTGGTCAATGGAGCAAAGGATGGAGTGAGCAGGGCAGAGGATGAGGAGGCACTGATGAAGCTGCACTGATGAACACTGATAGGTGGCACTGATGAGGATATATATTGCAAAAAACTGGCGCTGAAGTGAAATTGATTGCAAAGTGATTAAAAAGTAAAAACCATTGCAGCTGCTGCACAAAAAAGTGCTAAAAACGTCAACATGTGATAAAACGGATAAATGCAGTGCTAGCAACTAAAATATAAATCAAATGATGACAAACCCAAATATGTGTCTGTACGAGATCAAAATGTACAAATATGTGATTCAAAAATAAAATAAATGGATATTCGAGGTGGCAATAAAACAATAACATGTGCTGTAAATTAAGTGGTAATCAAAAGTGAGGCCAAAGTTCCTATAGACAGGTATGTGAATCCCCCTTTTGGAACCTCACTCACCAGAAATGGCAGATCCTCAGCTCTTCAGTCTGGGATCGCATAAGTAGACAAACACAGTCACTTAAAGTATTGCAGTTCCTTGAATGGATCAATCAATAGATGCTTGATGGCATGAAGGATATCGCATTCCACCGGTAAAGACAGAAAAGGTGATATAGTGAAGTACCGCTGGGCAACTGGATGGCACGCACCAAAGCGCTACTTACAAGATGTAGGCAAAAAATAAGCTTTCAGAGAGAACTTCCGCGATCGCCGCTCGTATGGCGTGCGTTCCACGGAGGCAGGAAATTGCGTCACTGAGCCGGAAGTTATGTTGACGCGTTTCGCCCCTCCTCCAGGGCGTTATCAAAGACATCCTTTTTTCCTGCTCTCCAACCAATCTATTCAGCTCTTCCAAATAGTCCATTTTGTTAAGTATCACTACCCCCCCCCCCCCCCTCTTATCAGCTGATCTAATGACTACATTTTTTTCTTCTCCAATAACTCTAAGCCATTCTCTAAATCTTTCTTGCGTCTCTTTGGTCGTACAGCAAGTTTATCCAGATCTTACTCGACCAATGATTTGAAGACTCCAACAAAATGGTTGTTAGCAAGGTCTTTTGATAACGCCCTGGAGGAAGGGCGAAACGCGTCAATGTAACTTCCGGCTCACGACAGAACCAGTGACGCAATTTCCTGCCTCCGTGGAACGCACGCCATACGAGCGGCGATCGTGGAAGTTCTCTCTGGAAGCCTGTTTTTTGCCTACATCTTGTAAGTAGCACTTTGGTGCGTGCCATCCAGTTGCCCAGCGGTACTTCACTATATCACCTTTTCTTTCTTTACCGGTGGAATTCGATATCCTTCATGCCATCAAGCATCTATTGATTGAGCCATTCAAGGAACTGCAATACTTTAAGTGACTGCGTTTGTCTACTTATGCGATCCCAGATAGAAGAGCTGAGGATCTGCCATTTCTGGTGAGTGGGGTCCCTAAAGGGGGATTCACATATCCGTCTATAGGAACTTTGGACTCACTTTTGATTATCACTTAATTCACAGCACGTTATTGTTTTATTGCCATCTCGATATCCATTCATTTTATTTTTGATCACATATTTGTATATTTTGATCACGTACAGACATGTATTTAGGATTGTCATCACTGATTTATATTTAGGCACTGATGAGGAGGCACTGATTGGCAGCACAGATAGGCAGCAATGATGGGCACTGTTGGAGCAGCATGGATATTTAGGACACCAATGATCAGTGCCCTGATTATTAGTGTAGCTATCCCCTTTTACACTTGAGGGTTTAGGGGGATCAGGCATGCTTTGCTGGGTTTTGTTGCCTTCCTCTTGATCAACTGTGGGTATAGGGTTGTGTATATGGGATTGTATGATTTTTTAAAAAATGTTTTCCCCCTTTTATTGGTTGAACTAGATGGACTGAACTAGATCAAATGTCTTTTTTCAACCTGACTAACTATGTAAGTCAGGCTGTGACAGCATGTGGAAAGGAATGCCGATATTCGGCAAGTGTGTTTAGATCGTGATCAGCTCTTTACCCCGATCTGTGATCAGCTGTGTCTGAAGGACACAGCAATCACAGATCGCTCTGGGTGCGTGCGATTCTGGGAGGGTGTCAATAGATGCCCTTCCAGAACTGGACAACCGTGCTGTAACCTATAATGCTCCGGAAACTTTTAAATTGTGTATTATATGTTAATCTGTAAAACAAACCTGTGCATGTTTGTATATGATACACACACACACACACACACACTAAATTATTAAACACTAAATAATTTTATTTGGCATATCAAACCTTTAACATTAGTAGAAGTTAATAAGGTAGATAACAAAATATTCCATGTCTGTTTTATTCTGATTGGGCTACCACTTTTACATGACAAACTATGATAGTTACTGCTGTCATACCTGAGCCTGTTTATGGTCTCCGGCACCTTCAGTGGGAGGGATGGTGATGGAAAGATGAGGTGGTTTCCGACTTTGCAAACGTGAGTTGCTCCCGTTCTTGTTAACTGAAGCCATCTCTAGACAGAAAGAAAAGTATGTGATAAATACAATCAGAAACTGCATCAGATCTTTGCTCTGAATGAGGCTCAATACACAAAAGGTTGTGGTTACACTAAAAATCCTGTCATACGGTGCACAGAAATACTCACCTGCTAACACAGTTTTGCTTCCTTGCTAGATGGATAAACAAGACATAGCTCCCTTGCTGGTGAGTGACATTCTGCAGCATTTTCCTTTCGCAAGGAAGTAACTCCTCGCTCATCAGCCAGAGAGGGAGTAACTCTACGGATTTTGTGAAATTGTTGCCAGGAACAGAAACACAAGTGTAAAGTATGTCACCAGGACACCAAGCATCTCCAGAAGGGGTCCAAAGCTTTATTTTGCGGTCACATCCCAATTACAATAGCGACGTTTAAGAGCCACACAGGACCGCTTCATCAGGCATGTGACAATTGAAGGGGTCCTGCATAGCTCGGAAATGTCTATTGTAACTATGATGTGATTGCTACAGAAAGCTTTGGACCCATTCTGGAGAACCTTGGTGTGCTGGTGACATACTTTTCGCTTGGAAGGTCTTCGGTTGCCAGCCGGTGGCCGCTGCAGCACCTACATAAATCTACAGCTAGTTTCAGGAAAGTGTGCTTTGGGAATATTGTGCTTCAGAATCAAGGATGCCAATCTTTATTTTTAGTCAGTTTAGTTTATTTAAAGTGTTACTAAATCCAGGACTTCATCCACTATATCTGGTCTCCCACAGTACACAGAACATGGAAATTTTAGTAAATATAAACTGCTAAATACCTTTTTATCATCAGCAGTATATAGCAGTCTTGTGACTTCTATCAGTGTCTGGCTGAGCACTGGTTAAAGCTTGTAGGAGGAGTTTTCATTCTGCTCTGACTGTAATACGGAAGACCCCTGACCCTCTGTCTGGACAGTGCCGATTGGCCCTGTGCTGATCACATGCCCCCCCCCTTTAAAAAAAACACCCATCTAGCAATACACACAAAAACTGAGCATGTGCAGAGTGCCCTCAAGGCTCTGTACGATCAGGAGATGGATTGGGGACAGTGAAAGGGGAGGATCAGAGAGCCTTTTTTCCACAATGCAGAGGATTAACCCCTTAGATTTCAGAGCGAGTATAACAAGCATGCTTTACTGCATATACAGACCGGTTTTACTGTTATGGGTTTAGTAACACTAAGGCAGAATTTTGAAATAATTTTTTCAAAAATCTTATTTAAGAAAAGTGGGTACCTGGTATTGACAGGTTCCCAGGTCCCACTTCTGCTCGGGCCGCCTATGGGACTCGAGCGGAACTTCTCCTCTCCCCCTCCCTGCAATCTCCTGGGACACGTCACAGGCCCCAGAAGATTGCCCGGCCATTGAGAAAGCGCGACCCACGGGTACCCACTTGTGATGCCGGCACCGAAGAGAATCTAGGGAGAGAACCAAGGGATGCCGCATGGCTGGATCGTGGGACAGGTGAGAGTGTGTGTTAAAAGTCAGCAGCTACACTTTAGCTGCTGATTTTTAATAAACACAAAACCGAGTGGAATTCCGCTTTAAGGTCCCTCCTTATATTACATAGTTTTGGTAACTATGTATAATGTATAGCCAAGAGTCAGGATTCCCATCACTGTGCTCAATGAAAAGTGCAGCCAAACTCCTGCATGCAAATGTCTGGCTGCTCTACATCTCAGTGAAAAGGCATGTACCTAGAAACGTTCTCATACTAACAGTACCCACTGGGGGTAATGGTGCAGAACAGAACTCCTTGTTTACACTAGTTAGTGTATGTATATATAAAAAAAAAAGTGCATAGCTATTTGTCCAGAAAAAAAAACACTGGTACGTTTGTTGTGTGTGAATGGGGCAAAATCAAATGTTTTCAGGCTATTTCTTCTACGGGACAAATATTATTCATTCAAAAAATGGAGTGGATCAGCAAAATACCGCATTATGGTCACCAGATGCAGCTGAACACCACAAGAAAATACGTTTTTATAATGCAGTATTTTCTCACAATTTTTTTTTATGAATGAACAACATTTGACTAGAAGAGGAAATAGGAGAACATTCGATATTGCCCCATTTGCAAAGAACAAACGTACACGCAGTTTCTCTGGACAAATAGGTGTGCAAGTATTCTTACTAGTGTGGCTTTTAAAACTGAAGCGTAGTGCCAATGCAGAGTTCAGCACCCATCAGACTCTTAAAGTAGAACTATACCCTCCTTTCATTTATAACCAAGTAAGCTGCCATCTTAGCCTCTGTTTGATCTGCAGTTGCCATTGTGCTGCACCTGTGATAAGTTATGACACCAGCTATTTGATAGTTTGATGGAGATCACAATCAACTGTGACATCATTCATGGCATGCTCTGAATTCAACAACTTTGGGAAGTAGTTGAATTGCTGGGTTTAGTTTCGCTTTAACCTGTTCTTCTACAGTTGTAATTTAAACCTCAGTGACCAGACAAAATTTTGGCGTTCTTGTTTGTGCCAATTTACCTAAAGCTGAATGCCATTGTAAAAGGGATAAATACACAGATAAGATACAGCAGCTATAGCGGACTCTAAACATCTCAGATTGCTTTCAGGGGGGCTCATCTGTCCCTACCCATAGGTAAACTGCTTCATGTGCCATTACACCTGAACACAAGTGAACAGCTGCACCCCCCGTCAGCCTGTCATTGCTTTAAACTGACCCAGCGGCCACAACTACAGTGGGGAAAATTATTATTTGATTCCCTGCAGATTGTGTAAGTTTGCCCACTTGCAAAGAAATGAAGGGTCTATAATTTTTACCATAAATGTATTGTAAATGATAGAGACAGAATATCAACCAAAAATGCAGAAAAAAACCACATAAAACAAATGTTATAAATGAATTTGCAGTTCAGTGAATAAAATAAGCATTTGATTCCCAAGCAAAACATGACTTAGTACTTGGTGGAGAAACCCTTGTAGGCAAGCACAGAGGTAAGACATTTCTTGTAGTTGGTGTCCAGGTTTGCACACATCTCAGGAGGGATTTTGGGCCACTCTTTACAGATCTTCTCTAAATCCTTAAGATTTTTTGGCTGTCACTTGGCAACTCGAAGTTTCAGCTCCCTCCATAAATTTTCTAAAGCATTAAGGTCTGGAGACTGGCTAAGCCACTCCATGACCTTAATGTGCTTCTTTTTGAGCCATTCCTTTCTTGTCTTGGTGCTATGTTTTGGGTCATTGTCATGCTGAAAGACCCATCCATGACCCATCAGTGTTCTGGCTGAGGGAAAAAGGTTCTCATCCAAGATTTTACAATACATGGCCCCATCCATTGGCACAAATTCAGCCTGTACCTTGAGCAGAGAACAGCCCCAACGCATAATGTTTCCACCTCCATGCTTGACTGTAGGAATGGTGTTCTTAGGGTCATAGTCAACATTTTTCTTCCTCCAAACATGGAGTCTCCCTCCTCAAGAAGGCACATGTAAAGTCATGCCAGGGGTCTCAAACTGGCGCCCCTCCAGCTGTTGCGAAACTACAAGTCCCATCATGCCTCTGCCTGTGGGAGTCATGCTTGTAACGGTCAGCCTTGCAATGCCTCACGGGACTTGTAGTTTCGCAACAGCTGGAGGGCCGCCAGTTTGAGACCCCTGATCGAAACGATTTAGAGAAGGAAAAATACAAGAACCCCCTGACGGGGCTTTAAAGCAGCCAATGAGATGCAGTATAATAGTTGAAAAAATTTTCCATTGGAAAATTTTTTCAACTATTATACTGCATCTCATTGGCTGCTTTAAAGCCCCGTCAGGGGGTTCTTGTATTTTTCATTTACTTTATGGGGTGCGCGGCCTACCCGTCTACACCCGTCTACATTACGATTTAGAGAAGGATTGGGAAAAAGTGCTGTGGTCAGATGAGACCAAAATTGAGCTCTTTGGCATTACCTCGACTCGCTACGTTTGGAGGAAGGAAAATGCTGACTATGACCCCAAGAACACCATCCCTACTGTCAAGCATGGAGGTGGAAACATGATGCTTTGGGGCTGTTTCTCTGCTAAAAGGTACAGGCTGACTTTTCTGCATCGAGGGGCCAATAGATGGGGCCATGTATTGTAAAATCTTGGATGAGAAACTTCTTTCAAAACACTGAAGATGGGTCATGGATAGGTCTTCCAGCATGACCCAAAACATATCTCTGTGCTTCCCAACAAGGGTTTCTTCACCAAGTACTAAGTCATGTTTTGCTTGGGGATCAAATATCTATTTTATTCACTGAACTGCAACTTAATTTATAACATTTGTTTTATGTGTTTTTTTTCTGGATTTTTGCTTAATATTCTGTCTCCATCATTTAAAATATACCTATGAGAAAAATTATAGCTCCTTCATTTCTTTGTAAGTGGGCAAACTTACAAAATCTGCAGGGGATCAAATAATTATTTTCACCACTGTATCCACATCCCCCTGTGAATCTGGCCGCCGCAGGAACCTGCTGGATTCTTGTTGCAGTGGGCACATTTTTGCCATGTACATGAAGGGCTCCTTATACGCCTGAGATAACACTGGGAGAAAGACATGTACATCTGAATTGTTGTTAAATATGTGACATCATTCCATGCGCTCCATAGGATACTGTACTTTGTTGTTTTTCTGGAATGGCAACAGATTTGTCAGCTTTTGTTGGCTTGTACTGCCACCTGCTGTCATTAATTGTTAGAACACATTATAATTTGAAACAGCAAGAGATAGATACACAAAAGTGCTAATCATTCTCTAGCACAATAAAATCTATTCTCATAAGAATTGTAAGCAATATCACATGCAAAAGATTATCTGCTAAAGATCAGATGGAAATAGCACAAACTGGATACACTGAAATCAAACAGGATTTACGTTTCTGATCCGGTTCAAAATCTAAACTAGGGTTGCACCAATGCTGATACTGAGTATTTGCATGTATATTTGTACTCGTGCAAATGCTCTGATGCTTAATCCGATACCTGGGCAGTCAAGGGTAATCAGTGCGGCGGTGGGGGCAGTTTCAATCACCGATCTCCCTGTATAGATTTCAATAAAGCAGTTGACATCCACTTACATACCTCCCCCGCAGCTTTCAGCTGCTTTATTGAAATCAATACAGAGAGGAGATCGGCGATTGTAAACCCCCCCCCCCACACACACACACACACACACACACACACACACACACACAGATCACCCCTGACTGTCCCCTGTGCTCCTCCTTTCCCCGCCCCGTGTCCTCTTCTGATCCCCCTCCATGCTCCTCTGCCCCCCTCTGTCCTCCACCAGTATCCCCCCCCCAGTCCCAGATCTGTCAGGATGGAGAGCGGAGGAAGGAGCTGGAAAATATGATATATACCGGCTCCTTCCTTCTCTGAATCAACAGAGATCACTGACTCTGTCCATACATAACTCAGCATCGTAATCTGTGTTTATGATGCTTTAGTTTATGAATGGAGAGGAGTCGATGTCTCCTGTCTATTTATGCATTCATAGGATTTAAAAAAAGGAAGAAGAAAGAATTGTGATAAAATATTTAAAAGTTAAAACTGTAAACAAAAAAAAAAAAACAAAAAAGCACACCACACAACAACACTGACAACATCCACTTCCCCCTTCCCAAAAAGAAAGAATTGCAAAAATAATAATAAAAAAAAAAAAATCTATAAATAAAAAATTGTAAAAAACAAAAACAAAAACAAAAACAAAAACAAAAAGCAGTTGAAGGACATTATGAAAAGTCCTTCAAGCAGCATTTTTGGGGCTTTAGGAGCGCTAAATATTTATTTAGCGCTCCCAAAATGCACTGCCCATTGGAATGAATAGCGCTGCAATACAGGAGTTTCTAACCCCTTTTTGGGGGTTAAAAGCACCCCGCTAGCGTCCGAAAAGCAGGGCTTAAATAGTGCTAAAGGCCCACTAAAACAAGTGGTTCTTTAGCGCCAACAGCCAACGCTTTCAGTGTGAAAGCACCATTAGGCTAAGAGTGCTTTCACACTGAAAGTGCCGGCCGTTAGCGCTAAAGCTCAGCTCGTTTTTAAGCGGCACTTTTGCGCCGCTTTTCGGCCGTTAGTGGGGTGCTTATAACCCCAAAAAAGGGTTAAAAACTCCCGTTTTGTGGTGCTTTCAAAAGCGCTGCCCTTTCATTCCAATGGGCAGGGCGTTTTGGGAGCGCTCAATACAGCGCTCCCAACTCGCCCCAAAAATGCTGCTTGCAGGACTATTCAAAACGTCCCGCAAGCGAACCGCCCGAGTGTGAAAAGTCACACTAAAATGAATGGGAGGCCGTTATCAGGTGCTTAGCAGAGGCTATTGCCAGCGCTAAAGCGCCTGAAAACCGCCCCAGTGTGAAAGGGGTCTGAATGTACATGGGACGTTTTGAAACCTCTCCTGAATGATTTAACGTGACAGATAGTTACCGATGTTTAGAAACGCCCGTTTTGCCACGTTTACATGTCGTGTGTAGCCACGCTTGCGTTTAGAATCCTTTTTTATTTTTTTACCAAATAGTCAAAAATGTATCTACATTAAAAAAGGCCTGTAAACGAAACGCAGCTTAAATGCGAGTTACTGCGTTTACAAGCTGTTACAGGCATTTGGCATTTCAAAATGAAACAAACTTTCATTTGAAACTATAACTCTTTTTTTGTTTTCCAAAAAAACGCTTCTAAACTCAACTGCCTAGAAACGACCCTGTGTACATGTACTGATAATATAACAGAGGAGAGTTCAGGGGCAGCTGAAAAAAAAAAAACGCCCAACTGCTCCTAAATGTCCGTTTACCAGCAGCAGTGTACACAAAGCCTTAATGTGAATACAAATTGACTTTATATTTGAATCAGCAGCCAACTAAGATTTGCTAAAACTCACCCAAAAAAAATAAAAATAAAGATGTTTCCATATCCATAATAAAGATGTAACCATATCATAATTGGGGGTACTCCGTAGCGGAGATTACATTTCCTGCTCATGTAATTGACTCACTGCTGTTCCCACAAGACGTGCTTCTCTTATTACTCTGGGACTGATTAGATCACTAAAACAGACCCTCCTACACATCACTCCGGAAATAGGAAGTTATTGTATCAGATTCAACAGAACTGAACGAGAATAAACAGAAAGTTTGCAGCAATCCTTTCAATGTATATAAATGACCTGGAGAGGGATTTTCCCCAGAGGCAGCAGATTTAAAGTAGTTGCAAAGGCTCAGCTATTTAAAAAATAACTAAATAAATGAACATGCTATACTTACCTGCTCTGTTCCAGTTTGGAACAGAGTGAAACCTCCATTTCTGGGGTCTCCCACTGCCACGGTTTGCTCTTACACTTCTGTTTCTGCCCTCATAGCAAGCACTTGCCCCAGAGCTGGGCTGTGTGTGTCCATAGTTGCACACAGCGTGTCTCAACCCAGTCCTCCACTCCCTCATAGGATTTGACTGAAAGCAGCAAGAGCCAATGGCTCCAGCAGCTGCCTCTGTGCCTGAGAGGAGCCAGGTAAAGCAGTGATCCTGCTCTCGAGCATAGCTCTGGAGTGAAAGAGGAGCCAGGTAAGTATTCGGGAAAGTGGGGGAGAAGGTTAAGAGGAGCGGATATTGGGAGGTTATGTTATGTTATGTTACCTTAATGTAGAGAATGGTTATAAAAAAAAATTTTAAAAAAAGGGTAAAAACACAAAAACACAAAAACACACACACACACACACACACACACACACACACACCCCCTTGAAATTGGTTCTTAAGGCTCAAGGTTTTGAGCTGTGTGCAGCAGCCCCCTGAATACTTACCCAAGTCCCATCGTGATCCAGCAATCTGCACAAAAGTCTCAGCTCTCCAGGGACTCTAACTCCTCATTGGCTGGGATAGCAGCAGGAGCCGCTGCCAATCACAGCCAGTGAGAAGTAAGGGGCACCGTGTGTCTGAATGGACATGCAGAGCAGTAGCTCGGGAGTGCACATGCTCAGGTGTCCCCACAACAAGCAGTTTGCTGTTGGGGGACTTGGCAGCACAGTGGAGCTAGGAGCGCCAGCAGGGGGACCTGAGATGAGGAGGATCCGTGCTGAACTGTGCAAAACTATTACACAGAGAAGGGAAGTTGTTTAAAAAAAAAAAAAAAAAAAACACAAAACAAAAAAACTCAACTTTAAAGGGGTTGTAAAGTCAGAAGGGTTTTTAATCTTAAGGCATTCTTAATGCAAACCTGTGTGCAGCAGCCTCCCTAATACTTACCTGAGCCCCACCTCTGTCCACGAGTGTCTCGGCCAGCAGAGACTCTTTTCGGATTGTCTGAAACGCAGTAGTGGCACCATTGGCTCCCGCTGCTGTCAGTAAGCCAATCAGGAGAGAGAGGGCAGGGCTGGGGCCGGGCCGCAGCTTCATGTCTGAATGGACACACAAAGCTGTGACTCGGCTCGGGTGCCTCCATAACAAGCTGCTTGCAGTGGGGGCATTCAAAATGAGGGAGGGGCCAGGAGCACAGAAGAGGGACCCGAGAAGAGTCCCTCTTGATGGACTTGTGTCTTTTTTCGACCTCACCTACAATGTAACTATGTAACTAAGAGGAGGATCTGGGCTGCTCTGTGCAAATCCACTGCAAAAGAGCAAGTATAACATGTTTGTTATTTTATAGAAAAAAAAAGTGACTTTACAATCACTTTAATCTACCCTTAGAACCACTTTAATGCGGTATTAAACCCAAAAACAAAAATGATTATATAGCTTACAAATTTAGATGTGGTGGCTACATTCTTTTTTTGTTCTTCCTGTTTTTTGCATGCTGATGTTGATCCAGCCAGTAAGTCTTATTTTTGAACTTCCTTTACAAACCAAGCTGTCCAGCAAAAAAGTGTCAGTTTACAGGAATAATAAAAAAAACAAAAAAAAAAAACAAAAAAAAAAACAAAAAAAAAAAAAAAAAAAAAAAAAAAAACCACAACATTTAACACTGGCAGGGGTGCTTACATTAATGGTCAGCTTCATTTATGTAAAACTTTTATCCCAAAAGGAGAAAAAAAAAATGTTTTTGTGACTGCTTTGACAGTGTGACAATGCTGCTGTTCAAAAGGTATCTCCGTCACTCCCCATCCAGAGTAGAGACACCTTCAGATCAGAAGTGTGTTACTGGCTGAAACACCAGGACAAAATAAGGGGGGGGGGCCTGAAAAAAAAAAAAAACAGAGTTAGGTACCTGGTAACTCTTTTTCTAAGAAGTCTTCCAGGGCAGCATCCGAGAGATAGGCTCCTCCTCCCTAAAACAGGAAACACATTAGTCCACCATTATAAATTTCACACTCTTACCTGTGTGCCTCAGTTATGTTAAAGCACCGAAGGAATTCCCTGTAAGCTGCAAGCTCCCCCTCTGTACCTGGTTTTTGTTGTTTCAAGGGTGGAAACTAGTGCTGCCCTGGAAGACTTCTTAGAAAAAGAGTTACCAGGTACCTAACTCTGTTTTCTCGAATCGTCTTCCAGGGCAGCATCCGAGAGGATATATCAAGCAATACTTACTAGGGTGGGGTTAGAGACTGGAGCACTTTACGACCAAATGCTTGGTCTTGGTCAGACAGCTGGTCTATGCGGTAGTGCTTAGCGAAAGTACTGAAGCTCGACCATGTCGCTGCCCTGCAGATCTGCTCCGGAGTTGCCCCTGCTTTCTCTGCGGCCGAGGTTGCCCAGGCTCTAGTTGAGTGCGCTCTGATTTCACTAGGTGGAGTGAGATTCTGTGCCTTATAGGTAATCTGTATGGCCATCCTTATCCATCTGCTGATGGTGCTTTTTGAAGCTTGTTTCCCTCTGTTGATTCCTGCATAGAGGATGAAGAGGGAGGTCGTTCTACGCCATTCTTTTGTTCTTTCGAGATACGCTATGAGCGTGTTCCTTACATCAAGTTTGCTGTAAATGTTTCTTTTCCTACTATCCATGGTTGTTGGAAGTGAGGGTATGACGATGTTTTGGGTTCTGTGAAATGTAGAAGAGACCTTGGGTAGAAAGGCCGGATCTGGAGAGAGAATTATCTTGTCCAGATGTATTAGACAGTATGGTTCTATTGAAGATAGAGCTTGGATCTCACTCACTCTTCTGGCGGATACTAAGGCCAGAAGGAGCGCAGTTTTTAACGTGAGGTTTTTGTCTGAGCTGTCCTCGATAGGTTCAAACGGAGGGGAAAGAAAGCCCTTAAGTACTGTGCCCATGTCCCAGGTGGGAGTTTTGTACAATTTGGCTGGTTTGGATCTTTTAAGAGCTATGAGGAATCGTCTTATCAGCGGGTCTTCCACTAGTCTAGTATCCATGACCGAGGAAAGTGCTGCAACCTGTACTTTCAGGGTACTTGGTGATATGTTTTTGTCTGCACCATCTTGTAGGAAGTCCAAAACTATTGGAATTATCCCACCGTTGGAGATTGGTCTGTCTTCGTACCAAGAAGCAAATTTTTTCCTTATTTTCTCATAGATGGCTCTCGTTACCGGCTTTCTGCTGTTTAAGATGGTGTTGATTACTCTGTCTGACAGGCCTTTGTTCTGGAGTTTTACCCTCTCAGTAACCAAGCCGAGAGCTTCAAGATTTTGTGGTTCGGATGGTTGACTGGGCCTTGTGACAGTAGATCCGGGCGGTCCGTCAGTGTCAGCTGAGGTTGTATGCTGAGATTTTTTAAATGACTGAACCATGCTCTCTGGGGCCAGTGTGGTGCTATTAGTATCACTGTTGTTTTCTCTGCCTTGATTTTTTGGATTACTTTTGGGATTATGGCAGTTGGAGGGAATGCATAGCACAGATGCCATTTCCAGTTTTGGTTGAAAGCATCCACCCCGCTGTTGCCATCTGTAGGGTCCAGGGAGAAAAATATCGGAGATTTTGCGTTCGCCCTGGAAGCAAATAGGTCTACTTCGGGTATTCCCCACTTCTGGGTGATTTGAGTGAAGGTTGTTTGGTTTAGCGACCATTCCGTGTGTTTTATCGTTTTCCGGCTCAGGAAATCTGCCACTGTATTGTCTGTTCCTTTTAGATGAATACCGGATATCGATCTTATGTTCACTTCTGTCCACAGTAGGATAGATTGTGTCAGTCTCATCAGTTTTTGGGATTTTGTGCCCCCTTGTCTGTTTAGGTATGCGACTGTCGCTGCGTTGTCTGATTGTATCTTTACATCCTTCCCCTGTAATGCTGGCTTGAAGGTTTTTAGCGCTTCCCCCACAGCTTTCAGCTCTCTCAAGTTTGAGGAGGCTTGTGCCCATTTGGGTGTCCATTTCCCTTGCGAGAACCGCCCTTCCATGTGGGCTCCCCATCCTAGGGCGCTTGCATCGGTGGTGATGCTGACTGGATTGACTTGAGCCCATCTGCGCCCCTCGATGACCCGAAGTGGGTTGAGCCACCAGTAGAGTGTTTGTTTGACTGTGGCGGGGACGAGAATGGATTTTTCTAGGGATGCTTGCCTGCCATCCCATTGGGACAGAATGTAGTTCTGTAAGGGTCGCATGTGAATTTGTGCCCAGGTGATGGCTGGAATGGAAGACGTCATCAGTCCTAGTACGGACATTCCGTGCCTGATCGTTGTGGAATGGTTCCTTAGCAGGGACGTAATTGCTTGTGTCATTTTTACGTCTTTTTCCTTTGTTAGGAAAATTTTTGACAATCTGGAGTCCAGCACGTATCCCAGGTACACTACTCTCTGGCTTGGGATCATTTGCGATTTCTCTGCGTTTATTAACCATCCCAGGTTTTGCAGATAGATCATACTCTTGCGCAGGTTGTTTTCTAGGATTGCTGCTGAGTCCGCAAAGAACAGGAGGTCGTCTAAGTATGGTATTATTCCAATACCCTCCTGTCTTAGACCTTTTAGCGCTTCCGCCATTATTTTTGAGAATATTCTTGGAGCTGAGGAGATTCCGAAGGGGAGAGCTGTGTACTGTAGGTGCAGCGTAGCTGCTGGCCCCTGGATTGCGAACCTTAGAAACTTTTGGTGATCCTTCCTTATGGGGACATGTAGGTAGGCATCCTGTAAGTCTAGTGTTGCCATGAATGTCTCCTGCGGTAGGATGTTCCTAATTGAATAGATAGATTCCATTCTGAATCTCTTGTATCTTATTCCTCGGTTGAGTGGTTTGAGGTTTAGTATCAGCCTTAGTTTGCCTGATGGTTTTCTTTTTGCGAAGATGTGTGAGTAGAAGCCCTTTTGTTCCTCCTCTTGGGGAACGTGACAAATCACCTTCTGATCTAATAGTTTCTGTAGGGATTCTAGAAACACCTTTGCTTGATTGCTGTCCTTGGGTAGCATGGTCGCTAAGTATTTGGTTGGGGGGCGGTTGGAGAATTCTATTGCGTAACCGTCCGCTATGGTGCGCAGTATGAATTTGTTTTCTGTTATCTCCTCCCATTGGTGGGAGAAAGCCGCCAATCTGCCCCCCACCTGAAGGCAGTCATTGTTTTTTGTTCTTTTGGGTATTAGGCTTGAGGATGAATTCACCTTTGCCTTTCTTGTTTTGTTGACCCCAGTGCTTTTTTGCCCCTGGCTTATTGAATTTCTTGAAATGCCGAAAGGGCGCCTTCCCTTGTCTCTTCTTGGTTTGAGGGAACCCCTTATTTTTTGCTGCAGTCCTATCCAGGACTGTTTCTAGTTCGGGACCAAACAGTAGGTCTCCAGTGAATGGTATGCCACATAAACGGTTCTTGGAAGGTGCATCCCCCCCCCCAGGATTTTAACCACAGGGCTCTGCGGGCCGAGTTTAGTAGTGCCGTGGTCCTAGAGGATATTCTGACAGTTTCTGCTGAAGCATCTGCCAAGAAAGCTGCCGCTCTAGTTAGTGTGGGGATGGTTTTAATTAGTTCCTCCCTGGGTGTGTCGTTCTCCAATAGATCTTGCAGCTGGGTTAGCCAGATTAGCAAGGTTCGGGCTGTGCAGGTGGAAGCAATAGCCGGATTTAGGTTTGCCGCCCCTGCTTCCCATGCCCTTCCTCCTCTGAGTCTGAACAGATACCGTCTTCTGATTCAGATTGTTCAGATTCATCTGAATCCACCTCTTGTTCTGCCTGTACCTTGTCCTCCCTTGGAATGTGTGTTCCGCTGGTAGATGGGATACTGGCCTGAGCGACACTTGCTGGCGTTTCTAATTTCTCTATAGCTGAGCGTAGTGGTGCCATGGTGCTCTGAATTTCTTTCTTAAAAGAATTGAGCAGGTCTTTCAAAAATCCCTGTGATTCTTTTGCCACCATTTTGTCTAAGCATTTCTGACACAGGGGCTTTTTCCAATCTGGGGAAAGCCTGTGGCTGCATGAGGCACATGTTTTGCCTTTAGCCTTCCTTTCCTCAGGGGTCTTTGCCTGCAAGCGAGCATAGAGAACAAAAAAACCCCGTGAGTTTAGGTGGTCAAAGGAACTGCCTATAGATAGGCAGTAAAGAGGTTAAGACAGAGATAATTCAAGAATATTCTGGCTTACCTTGGAGCTGTCCTGATTTGCAGGATCTGCAGGGCAGGGTGGGGAAGCGTCAGACATGATCAGCCACCAGGATCCTCTGCTTAGAGGCCTTTTTATCTGCTTCCTGCATAAGCTCCGGCCCCGCCCCCGGCTGACCCCGTGCAGGTTGGTGGACACACCTGCACATGCCGCTGTATTGTAGAGTAACTGTGCTGGTAGTGAAGGGTAGCATTGAACAAATTTGCTATTTGTATTCTGTTTTCTTTCTTTTTTTTTTTTTTTTTTAAACTTCCCGCCCCTAGGTGTCCTTGCTCTATCTCCGCAGTAGATAGACTACGGGAAAATGGCCGCCAACCCGGAAGCGGAACTTCCTCGGCGCCATCTTGGTACACCCCCGACTTCCTGTAGCGGCCTGTGGCGGTGAGGACGCTGCTGCGCCGCCCGGAGAGCGGTGGATTCGTTTGGGGGGGACAGCCGCAGCCACCAGGGACCTAATTTAGAAGGTGCAAAACCCTCCCTGCTAGACCCTCTGCTGCTGAGGTTTTCGGCAGCGGTCGGCGGCGGCGGGGGGGGGGTGGGGGGCGCCCATCTATGCATGTATCCATCCCCCCTGGTGGGCTCCAGATTCTGCGGAAAGCCAGAGGGGGGTGCTTGCGGAAGCATACACAGGCCTAACAGCGGCATGGGGTGGGGATGACAGAGTCCTCCTGCAGCCTGGGGGGATGATTGCAGACCCCTCAGTAGGGGCGAAATCTCAGGCTTTGAGCAATGTTGCCCAGTGCTGCGCCTGCTCGCCCTCCCAAAGCCCCTTGGGCTGTATGGGATGCTGGCAGGGGGTCTCCTGCAACAAGCACAGAGACAGGTGAAAATAAAATAACAAACGTTCTTGCAGCTCCTGTGGGTCCGGAGGAAACACAAACAACTGAGGCACACAGGTAAGAGTGTGAAATTTATAATGGTGGACTAATGTGTTTCCTGTTTTAGGGAGGAGGAGCCTATCTCTCGGATGCTGCCCTGGAAGACGATTCGAGAAAAAAAGGAGACTAATGCAGCCACCACATGAAAGGACGGGTAAGTGGCAATATATAACATTTTTGTTTTTGGGTTTTTATATGTAATGGTCCACATCTGTATTAGTAGATCCAACTCTCTCTCCAGTTCAGTCATGGGAACATAAAATCTAAAATTAATTTAGTCCATTACTTGATTCTGAGCTCCTGTGAGTGGACTACATTAGAATCCACTTGGGAAAATCATATTGAAACGTTTGCTGTCATTTGTTCGGCAGCGGTTATATTTGTACTTTTATGACACACAGCGGTCACCTCGGTTACTAGAATCGTTAGGCAATGACTCTGCTACAAGAAGCCAAGTTGCTAATTAAAACATCCCTGTGTTTCATAGGGAGAGCCTGGTACAAGCCTCTAACAGACATGTGTGTACAAAGATCACAACTTCCAATCGATAAACCTTTAACAAGCACCTGAGAACATAAATAATTGAGATATCTGTAGGAGAAATCATAAAGGAACACATATCACATTAAGATCTGCTATTGATGCATACATTCTAGACACAATTTCAATCCATAAACAGAAAAGTCAGTGTTACTACCCATACACCCCACATTGATAGAGCTCCCAGGTGCTCCATCCAGTCGCTGGCTGGAGTAGAGTAGAGTAATGTAGAAAAAATGATCCGCACTCCGGTTATTGCTCTTAAAATTTCTTCATTTTATCGAATAGCCACAGTGAACAACCACAGATTAGGTCAGTTAATTTCAATTTGTTCCATATTGCACCTCAACACCTTCCAAACTGCAAAACTACTATTAACTTGAAACCAATGTCCCTGGAGAATGGCTTCAACCACCAGAAGATAGTATCTCATTCCAGAGAGGACTTTTTGAAAGGCCAGTCTATCCATAAATGACACACATTCACTTTGCTTTAACATGACGCATGCTATGGTGGATTGTGTTGCAGCACATTAAAAGGCTGTGATAAAATGATAACATTTCTGCAGAGCATTGGTGGGAACAAGCCATACACAAGAAAAAGGATTTTTGCCTGGTCTTGCATTGGGAGTGCGTGGGTCAACATTGCACAATTGGGCTTGTGTGAACCAACCTTTACTGTTGGATAAATGCAAGTAAAGAGAATCTTTACAACTCAATTGAACAACAAACTGAAATCTTTTTAGGTGGAGGAAAGTTAAAAAAAAAAAAAAAAAAAAAAAAACTAAAATAATGTGGTTGCATAAGTTTGCACACCCTATAAACTAATACTTTTGTTGAAGCACCTTTTGATTTTATTACAGCACTCAGTCTTTTTGGGTATGAGTCTATCAGCATGGCACATCTTGACTTGGCAATATTTGCCCACTCTTCTTTGCAAAAACACTCCACATCTGTCAGATTGCGAGGACATCTCCTGTGCACAGCCCTCTTCAGATCACCCCACAGATTTTCAATTGGATTCAGGTCTGGGTCATTTCAAAACTTGAATCTTCTTCTGGTGAAGCCATTCCTTTGTGTATTTGGATGTATGCTTTGGGTCGTTGTCATGCTGAAAGATAAAGTTCTTCTTCATGTTCAGCTTTCTAGCAGAAGCCTGAAGATTTTGTGCCAATATTGACTGGTATTTGGAACTGTTCATAATTCCCTCTACCTTGACCAAGGCCCCTGTTTCAGCTGAAGAAAAACAGCCTCAAAGCATGATGCTGCCACCTCCATGCTTCACTGTGGGTATGGTGTTCTTTTAGTGATGTGCATTGTTGTTTTTGTGCCAAAAACTGGCGGCGATCTGCGATTTTTATTGGGACTGTGATATTGCGGTGGACAAATTGGACACTTTTGACACATTGTTGGAACCATTGACAATTATACAGCGATCAATGCTATTAAAAATCCACTTATTACTGTATAAATGTCACTGGCAGGGAAGGGGTTAACACTAGGGGGTGATCAAGGGGTTAACTGTGTTCCCTAGGTGTGTTCTAACTGTAGGGGGGATGAGAAGAGAGAGAGAGATGCATACATAGTACGAACACACGAGCTGCCTCTATTCCCCTGAAAGAACCAGATTCCGGTTCTCGCTCTGTCACGAGTGTTCGCGGGAGATCGGTGGTTATCGCGCCCACCGGGCACTCGCATCGGCTCCGGGCACATGCTCTGGAGGTTTTGGTAGATCATAAGCTCAATAATAGCATGCAATGCCAAGCTGCGGTTTCCAAAGCGAGCAAAGTCCTTTCTTTGAGAGGTATGGACTCCAGAGAGAGAGAGATATCATTTTGCCCCTTTACAAATCATTAGTAAGACCTCATCTGGAATATGCAGTTCAGTTTTGGGCACCAGTTCTCAAAAAAGGATATCGGGGAACTGGAGAAAGTGCAGAGAAGGGCAACCAAACTGATAAGAGGTATGGAGGAGCTCCATTATGAGGGAAGATTAGAGGAACTGAATCTATTCCCTCTTAAGAAGAGGAGGTTAAGGGGGGATATGATCACCATGTATAAATATATAAGGGGTCCATATAGTGAACTTGGTATTGAGTGATTCACTTTACGGTCAATACTGAGGACAAGGGGGCACTCTTTACGTCTAGAGGAAAAAAGAGATTTAATCCAAATAGGGTATGGTTTCTTCACAGTAAGAGCTGTGAAAATGTGGACTAGACTCCCTCAAGAGGTGGTTCTGGCCAGCTCAGTCGAGTGCTTTAACCGCTTGCCGACCGCCTCATGACAATATACGTCGGTAGAAGGGCTCGTACAGGCAGAATCACGTACCTGTACGTTCCCCCTTTAAGAGGCGAGTCGGGTTGCGAGTCCCACGGACTCGATCGCCGCGGGGATACCCGCGATCGCCTCACAGGGAGGAAGAACGGGGAGATGCTAATGTAAACAAGCATCTCCCCGTTCTGCCTAGTGAAAGTGTCACTGATCTCTGCTCACTGTCAGAGCAGAACAGAGATCAGTGATGTGTCACACACAGCCATGCCCCTCACAGTTAGAAAGACGCCCCTAGGACACACTTAACCCCTACACTGCCACCTAGTGGTTAACCCCTTCACTGCCATTTACACAGGAATCAATGCATTTGTATAGCACTGATTGCTGTATAAATGACAATGGACCCAAAAATGTGTCAAAAATGTCCGATGTGTCCACCATGTCGCAGTCACGATAAAAATCGCTGATCGCCGCCATTTAAAAAAAAAAATTATTAATAAAAATGCCATAAAACTATCCCCTATTTTGTAAACGCTATAACTTTTGCGCAAACCGATCAATAATTGATTATTGAGATTTTTTTAACCAAAAATATGTAGAAGAATACATATCGGCCTAAACTGAGGAAAAAAAATTGTTTTTGTTATATATTTTTGGGGGATATTTATTATAGCAAAAAATAAAAAATAATGCGTTTTTTTTTCAAAATGGTCGCTATTTTTTTGTTTATAGCGCAAAAAATAAAAACAGCAGAGGTGATCAAATACCACCAAAAGAAAGCTCTATTTGTGGGAAAATAAAGGACGTCAAATTTTGTTTGGGAGCCACGTCGCACGACCGCGCAATTGTCAGTTAAAGCGACGCAGTGCCGAATCGCAAAAAACGCACTGGTCAGGAAGGGGGTAAATTTTTCCGGGGCTGAAGTGGTTAAAGTCTGGATTCTTTCCTAAATGTACTGTACATAATATAACTGGGTACTAACATTTATTAGGTAAAGTTGATCCAGGGAAAATCCGATTGCCTCTCTGGGATCAGGAAGGAACTTTTTCCCCCTGCTGTAGCAAATTGGATACCGGTTTCTGGGGGGGGGGGTTCACCTTCCTCTGGATCAACTGTGGGTGTAGGATTGGGTATATGTTATTGTATGATTTTTTTATTTTATGTATTTATTTTTTTATGGTTGAATTAGATGGACTTGTGCCTTTTCTCAACCTGACTAACTATGCAACGCTGCGCACACCCCTAGTGGCCGAAAGGTGAAGCGACGTAAGGCAACGTAGTTTCGCCCAGCCACGCCAATTCTGCTGCACTAAAACTGTGGTGGCTGGTCGGCAAGGCGTTAATTAACACAGGTGATTTTAATTACAAAATTACAGGAGCATCACAAATTTGGAATGCAATTATTTCTTACAATTTTGAGAAGGTGACAATAAATTTTGTCCAGTCCATATTTGGAGTTGTGTGTAGAATGTGTCAAGAGTTGGCTTTTTGTTTCTCCACTTTTTTGTGTCATATCAATACAAACAAAAGAAATGAGAATGCCTAAACATTTGTAATTTCAACAATTTTCTGGGCGAAGTGGTGCATTATCTGACAAATGCAGGGGTGCCAATATTTTTGGCCGTGACTGTATACAGTGCATCTGGAAAGTATTCACAGCGCTTCACTTTTTCCACATTTTGTTAGGTTACAGCCTTATTCCAAAATGAATTAAATTCATTATTTTCCTCAAAATTGTACAAATGATAACCCATAATGACAAAGTGAAAAAAAAAAGTTTTTTTTGAAATCTTTGCAATTTATAAAAAAATGAAAATAAAAATAAAATGACATGTACATAGGTATTCACAGCCTTTGCCATGACACTCAAAATTGAGTTCAGGTGCATCCTGTTTCCACTGATCATCCTTGAGATGTTTTTACAACTTGGAGTCCACCTGTGGTAAATTCAGTTGATTGGACATGATTTAGAAAGGCACACGCCTGTCTATATAAGGTCCCATAGTTAACAGTGCATGTCAGAGCACAAACCAAGCCATGAAGTCCAAAAAAATTGTCTGTAGACCTCTGAGACAGGATTGTATCGGGGCACAGATCTGGGGAAGGGTACAGAAAAATGTCTGCAGCATTGAATGTTCCAATGAGCACAGTGACCTCCATCATCCGTAAACGTAATATGTTTGGAACCACAAGGACTCTTCCTAGAGTGAGCCACCCGGCCAAACTGAGCGATTGGGGAAGAAGGGCCTCTGTCAGGGAGGTGACCAAGAACCCGATGACAGAGCTCCAACATTTCTGTGGAGAGAGGAGAAACTTTCAGAAGAACAACCATCTCTGTAGCACTCCACCAATCAGGTCTGTATGGTAGAGTGGCCAGAGGGAAGACACTGCTCAGTAAAAGGCACATGACAGCCCGCCTAGAGTTTGCCAAAAGGCTGGTGAAGGCCTCTTGGACCATGAGAAACAAAATTCTCTGGTCTGATGAAACAAAGATTGAACTCTTTGGCCTAAATGGCAAACATGTCTGGAGGAAACCTGGCACCACTCATCTGGCCAATACAATCCCTACAGTGAAGCATGGTGGTGGGAGCATCATGCTGTGGTGATGTTTTTCAGCAGCAGGAACTGGGATACTAGTGGAAAGATGAATGCAGCAATGTACAGAGACATCCTTGATGAAAACCTGCTCCAGAGTGCTTTAGACCTCAGACTGGGGCAAAGGTTCATCTTTCAACAGGACAACGACCCTAAGCACACAGCCAAGATAACAAAGGAGTGGCTGCAGGACAACTCTGTGAACCTCCTGTTTGCCAGGACCATTATGAGGGTCTTGCCCTGGTTGCAGAATTTTCTGTGTTTTTTATATTTTGAAGAATGCCAGAGGAACAGCAGGACACCTCTGGGTGAGGAAGGGGTTGAGAATCCCTTGCAGACAGAGAGTTCACTGCTTGAGTTCTGGAGAGAAATAAGAAGCCAATGGTGATGCATGCCAATTAGTTCTTCAATAATGCATAGCCTATTACAGGACTAATCTGACAGGCAGGGGAACCTTTTTGATAACCATATTTTTCTAGATCAGAAGTACAACTCTGGCCAGTTCCTGACACCACGCAAGAAGCAAGGGGATATCTTTATAATAGGGGACAAGAATAGTAATAAAGGATCTAGCAAATCCCCATTAGACCCCGGCACACTGGACTTTAGCCTCAGTGCATGGGGCTCTGGCTTTCAGGTGCTGGAGGAGGGCGCAGATGTGCCAGGCATCCTGTCAAACTATGAGAGGCAGTCAGCTGCTGTAGTTGGACAGGGCTGGGCGGTGCAGTCAGCAGTATGCACCAAAAGACTAATGCCCAGAATGCAGACCCTGGCAGTAGGGCTGGACAATACACCTGTTCCCTCTGCACGCAGCTAAATGCCAGAGCTCCATGCACCAGGGCTAACTGCTCAGTATGCATGGGGTCTTACTCACGCTGCATTCCCACTATAGAGATTTGCCATCACTTCACAGTGAACACATGGGTTCTAACCATTTCCCAAATTGGCTATAGTTCCACTTTAAAATGTATGTCTAGACCAGTGTTTCTCAACCCCAGTCCTCAAAGCGCCCCAACAGGTCATGTTTTCAGGATTTCCCTCAGATGAAACGGCTGTGGTAATTACTAAGGCAGTGAAACTGATCAAATCACTTGTTCAAAATAATGGGAAACCTGAAAACATGACCTGTTGGGGCGCCTTGAGGACTGAAGTTGAGAAACACTGGTCTAGGCCATAAAAAAAATAACACATAAAAATGTTTGTTTGTTAGCCCAAACATAAATTTCTGACAGGACCAACAGGTAATTTATGTACCAATTATAAGGAGAAATTATTATATTTAATTGTATTTTGCCCAGAATAGAATTTAATCAAACACTGATATATATTTTAAGATTATGTTATATGTAAATTATATATAGGATATGATTTAACAAGTTAAAGGTTTTGAAATTTGATTCATCCAGTCTTGCACCCCTGCTAGATAGTACAGGCAGGTCTTAAACTACCAGAGACCACTCTGAACTACACTAGGGGTACTGAATTAAAATTCACGGAGGTCCAAATCGGTAAAATGTTATTCCAGTGGAGGTGCGAATCGCATATTCATTTCACAATCACATTCTTAACATCAGTTTCCACAGTCCCCCTGCATAGCACAATCCCCTTTCACATCACAGTTTGCGCTTCACATTAGTGTTCTGAACCCCACTTCACAACAGTACCCTCGGCCCCCCTTCACAGGACCTCCACACAGAGGTGTCCTCTGCCGCGCCCCCCCCTTCACATCAAAGCCCCCGGCACCTCTTGACATTACACAGCCCCGGGCACCTCTGGGGCTAACCGCCTTTAAATCAAAGCCTCCGGCACCTCTGGTGCTCCTTCACATTACACAGCCCCGGCACCTCTGGGGCCCCTTCACATTACACAGGCCCCTGCACTTCGGGTGCCCCTTTACATTAGCACAGCCCCCAACACTTCGGGCACCCCTTTACATTAACACAACCCCCGACACCGCAAGCACCCCTTTACATTACACACCTCTGGCACCCCTTAACACTACACAGCCAGCCGCACCTCTGACCCCCTTCACATTACAAAGTGCCTTGCAGCTACTCTACCTCCTTCACATCACACCCTCTGCAGCTCTTCCTCTACCTACACGGAGCGGGACACACAGCAGCGCTGGATAGAGGGTGGGAGCGGGAGCTGCTGGAGGTAACTTCATATTAACAATCAGCACCTACTAGATGGGAAAGTCATTCGGTCCACATCCAGATTGTGATTCGCCATTTAGGGATGCCTGGACACCATAGATAAGCAATTACAGGCCTAGGACCTGTCCTAAACGAAACAATGGCTGGACACTGGCTTCTTCCGGGTGCCGGTCTTTGGCTGTATTGTTTGGTAGCGCCGGATGCTGTCATTCAAGGACCTGTGCAGAAGTTAGGTTATCCTAGCACATAGCTACTGTGGCGGAATGTAAATTGAGCTGCACATGTGCATGTGTACACTCTACAGAGGATTACGAATAGGCAGGTAGATGTATTTTATTGCAGAAGAGACATTGGCGTTAAATTACTAAATTGGAGAGTGCAAAATCTGGTGCAGCTCTGCATAGAAACCAATCAGCTTCCAGGTTTTTTTTTTTTCAAAGCTTAATTGAACAAGCTGAACTTAGAAGCTGATTGGCTGCCATGCACAGCTGCACCACATTTTGCCCTCTCTAGTTTTAGTAAATCAACCCCATTGCATGTTTCTTCTGCAACAAAGAGCCTGCACGCTTGCAATTGTTTTTTCAACTTTAGTTCTGCTTTAAGGGTAGAGAATCCCTCCACATAGCATTGGCAGGGGTGTAATAAAAAAAAGTCAGAGTGAAAAAAAGAAAGGTTGGCTGCTGCACAATGAAGGGGTTGGTGCACAAGCTCACAGTACATTCACAGTGCATCAAGTCCTGGCTCACATGAAAAAAGGTGGGTGGGAGATATTTAATATTTGGCATGTATCTACTATTACTTCCTAGCCAACTGAAAGGAAGTCCAGGATTTCATATATCTGAAATTAATGCACTGGCAGCTGTTGCGAGTAGAAAAATCTTCCAGAGAACAGCAGAGCTGAAGACAAATAGTCCACTCTCCAGAAGAGGACACCAGCACAAAACTGAGACACAAATGGTCATGGGCTGTGTTATCCTATGTTGGCCACTGGATTTGTGTGTCATTTTCAATATTTCTCCTGTAGATGGCAGTAAACCTGATAGTCCAAGAATTCCTGAGCTCACTTGACTAGAAAGAGAAATAAATCCAAATTTCACCATAAGCAGCAGTGCTCTAGGTGCCGTATACACTCACACTACAGGCTAGCAACATTATGACAACTCCAGGGAAAAAAAAAAAAAAAAAAAAGGGAGAAAACCCCAGCAGTACTCAAAATGGAAAAAAAAAATAAAATAAATAAAACCTCTCTGGCTGCAATACACGCCTTCTTTCCAGCACTGCTTCAGCATCATGCAATCAGATAAACTGAGGTCTCCTTCACATGCAGTGCATTCTAGCAGCAAGAATCAGTGGATTCCTCTGGCTGGGATCACACATGAACCAAACAGCTGCAGTCATTCAGCTTGTACAAAAAATACAGGCTCAGTGGAGCCGTCCCTTTTCGCATGTATACACATATCCGTTCAGTTAGGGACGGATGTCCGACCCCGGATGCATTTGTCTGCACACAGGGTCGCTCAACTGTTCAGTTTTTTTTTTTAGCATAAAATTAAGTTGTCCATTTCAAGTCCAAAATGTAATCACAAATTGGCATTTCCATTTTAAAGCATTATTTTATCTCTTAGGTGTAGTCTCTTCTCCCCGCAGACATGTCGCTTAGCAGCCAGATGGTAGAATCATAAATGTGCGATTGTTTGGTGCACCGATTTTCACAAAATAAATACAGCACAAATCAATAATAAAAAGTTGTACATTTCGCCTGATCCATGAACTGAAACATTTATTGAAAACATTTTGACCATATAGTAGAAACTAAAGCTTGGGAATAAATATGTAAATTAAAAAAAGTCTCACATATAAGGACCAATCATTAAAGACTCTGGCACCTGGAGTATGCCGTCCAGTTCTAAGCACCAGTCCTCAGGAAGGATGTACTGGAACTGGAGAGAGTCCAGAGAAGGGCAACAAAGCTAATAAAGGGTCTGGAGGACCTTATTTATGAGGAAAGGTTGCGAGCACTGAACTTGTTCTCTCGACAAGAGACGCTTGAGAGGGGATATGATTTCAATGTACAAATACCGTACTGGTGACCCCACAATAGGGATAAAACTTTTCTGTGAAAGGGAATTTAAAAAAAGACCCGTGGCCATTCATTAAAATTAGAAGAAAAGAGGTTTAACCCTAAACTGCGTAGAGGGTTCTTTACTGTAAGAGCGGTAAGGATGTGGAATTCTCTTCCACAGGCAGTAGTTATAGCGGGGACCATCGATAATGTCAAAAAACTATTAGATAGGCACCTGATGACCACAACATACAGGGATATATAATGTAAAACTGACATAAAAGCACACATAGTTGGTGAGGTTGAAAAAGACACAAGTCCATCCTATGTAACAGACGAGTGGAAGAAAATACGTGCCCTGCTTATAGCAAGTAACCCGATTCCAGCTGTCATTTTTCTAATGGAGGCGGGTGACTGGCTAGACTATTCTTTTGCTAAGCTTTTAAAAAGCAGCTCCACGGATCACCGAGTATACAGCAACTCACTTTAAACAAAGGCAAGACGCACTGGTATGGTAACCTTGCCCTATTTGTGTCCCTGTAGAGGATGTACACCTACCTCTCAGGGGTAACCTATGATGCAATCAGCAGGGATGGAGAAACACAGAAATCCACTAGACATAAAATTAAAGAACACATAGGACACTGTACAATATAAACCTATTGGAATGATTAAAACGTACAATATAAAAACTTATTGGAAAAATTTGATTAAAATAACATTCAGTGTCTTTACTGCAAAAAATAAGTTGGTAACAGTGTACTGGCTTCATATGAATGATCTAAAGCCAACACTTTGCAATCAATGCATAATCATGGAAGGAGTAATGATATTGAACACTAAAAGATTCACAGCCACAAAGTCACTGCTTCCAACACCTCATCAGTGCTAGATTTCTGCACAGCCAACATAGGCTATGGCCTAGGGCAGTGATGGCGAACCTTGGCACCCCAGATGTTTTGGAACTACATTTCCCACAGTGCTCATGCACTCTGCAGTGTAGCTGAGCATCATGGGAAATGCAGTTCCAAAACATCTGGGGTGCCAAGGTTCGCCATCACTGGCCTAGGGCAACAGGGCAGCACACATCCACCCACATATCATGCTTCTGACTATCAGTAACACATTTCCATCCACAATAAACTGTTCCAAACTGCTGTCCTGCCAGCCATTTATTTCTGGTCAGGTCCTCACTATTGCTGTCCCTGCAGAATCTCATTGGTGGAATACTGTACAGCCGTTTTGAGAATGACACAAATATTACATTTTCACAAAGTCTGCTGTCTCAGTTTTTATGATGGCAATTTGCATATACTCCAGAATGTTATGAAGAGTGATCAGATGAATTGCAATTGCAAAGTCCCTCTTTGCCAAGAAAATGAACTTAATCCCATAAAAATACATTTTCACTGCATTTGTGAAGAAAGCTTCAGGGTTCCTAAGAAAGTCCAGCAAGTGCCAGAACCGTCTTACAGTTGACTCAGCAGCGGGATCGGGGCACCACCAGTGCAGAGCTTGCTCAGATATGGCAGCAGGCAGGTGTGAGTGCATCTGCACGCACAGTGAGGTGAAGACTTTTGGAGGATGGCCTGGTGTCAAGAAGGGCAGCAAAGAAGCCACTTCTCTCCAGGAAAAACATTGGGGACAGACTGATATTCTGCAAAAGTTACAGGGATTGGATTGGGGTAAAGTAATTTCTCTGATGAATCCCCTTTGATTGTTTGGGGCATCCAGAAAAAACCTTGCCTGAAGAAGAAAAGGTGAGCGCTACCTATCAGTCCTGTGTCATGCCAACAGTAAAGCATCCTGAGACCATACATGTGTGGGGTTGCTTCTCAGCCAAGGGAGTGGGCTCACTCACAATTTTGCCTAAGAACACGGCCATGAATAAAGAATGGTGGGGCGTGGCCAGGATGAGGAAGAAGATGGCAGCCTAATCCTCCTGCTCTGTTACTCCACGGTTCTTCCATCGGCTAAAAAGGGAGCCAATACCCACCAACATGGGGAAAACTGACCAGGAGCCATCTGCCACCCATTTCCACCCTCAACGAGACACCAGCACGCAGCTTACTGGCAACATTCCGGGGATTTCTCGGTCCCGCTCGCAGGAGGCGTCCTCCTCCTCATAGGCTTCAGGTGCCTCCAGAGAGGTGACCTGCAGCCCCACGTGGCATCCCGGCTCACACATCACAGAATCCCCGACTCCTGCCGCCAAATCCTTCAGTGTAGAGGATCTCAAATCGGTGGCTGCAGACATCAAAAACACTGTCTGCAGCTATATCAGACCTCAGATTAGACATGCAGGCTGTGGCAGGGAGGCTGGAGTAAGTGGAGAAAATCACAGATGGCCATGAAACAGCCATATCTTTGACACAGTGCTCCCTGTACACACACGCCATGCAGCTCTAGGAACTACACAGAAATTTAGAGGACCTAGACATTAGAGGTTGCCGCCATAATATCAGAATTAAGGGGCTTCCAGAAACAGCCGATTCTGATCACCTCACACAAGCCAATCACTTTTAATGACCTCCTAGGAAGACCACCCGACATATCAATAGAAATGGAACGCCTGCACCGAGCACTCCATCCAAGAGGCAGAGACACAGACCCCCCCCACACCCCCAGAGAGATGTCATAGGATGCCTGGTTAACTTCAAACTTAAAGTGGAGTTCCACCCACTTTTACAACTCTTCAGCATCCCTCACTAAACTGTGCACTGTAAACGAATTGGATATTTTTTTTTTTTTTTTCTCAGCACTTACTGTATATCTGCTGCATTCATTTTTCACTTCCTCCTCCCTGGTCGCGGCCCATCGCATCATTTCCTGTTTGCAATACCTTCTGGGAAGGGGCGGCAACTTCCTCTGAAACTGCCGTTGCTATGGAAACCTGACCTGAAACCTATTACACTGCTTGTGCTGCACTGAGCATGTGCGAGATCTGCAAGGATGAGATCCAGGAAGAAATACAGTCTGGCTTCAGATGCCCAGACTTAAGATGGCCACGGCCTGCTGTAAGTTTATAAAATAACAAACTACTGCTATAAACTAACAAAACAGACCTTCGTTTACAGACTAACTTTACTAGAATACATTAAGCTTGTGTATTATAGGGGTATTTTTATTTAAAAAGTATAATTTCGGCCGGAACACCACTTTAAAGAAGAAATCATGCGACAAGTCAGACTTTGGGGGTACATCCTATACCGGGGCACAGAGATCAAACTCTACCATGATCGCTCACAAATAACCCTGCAAAAACGCAAATCGCTTCGCCCAATCTTAGACACCCTGAGAGACAGAAATATCCCATATAGAGGGAAATTTCCCCTTTGTCTACAAGCAGGCTCTGGCGGAAGAATCACATATATGCGTCCCCCTGACACTCATTCATTTTGCAAAACCCTTGGCATCCCCACAATCGACATACCGGACTGGCACCGTGACCCACGCTTCTCAGGCCAGGAACAAGAGGAAACAATGGATGTCCATCACCGAGATAACCTATCCACAAGCAGAAGACGCCGACTTTCACCGCGCTCCTCACCACCACCTGCCAACCATCGTTTCCCAGGAGAAGGTAGTGTGCCAGCTTCCCCGACGCACAGAAAAGCCAGAAAATATTAATCTCCCGCCAGCTCTACTACAACCATTGCACTCCAATAGAGAAAAGAACACTTCAACCTGCATCTAAGTTTCACCAGTGAGTAAACCTGTTGCCGCTTATCCTGCCCTTATCGCTCTACTAGGCTAGATTTCTCTCCACATTTGGATGTTCACAAACTGACCATCCTATTACTGAAACCCTGTTCAAACAACCCTTTCTCGTAACCCAGCACGACCAGAAGGAATTTCTCCTAGTTCTACAGAAGACAGAAACTTATACCACCCATATCGTAATGCAAGGATCATGCCCTGCAGTTGCCTTACTAAAGTCGCATCACCGACTGTCTGAATACTTGTCAAATGTTTAAACTCCTCAATCATAATGCTTAGTCACAGCTCACCCCGCTACAAACCACCCCTAATTCCCACTATACAGCGTCCAGTTTGTGATCACCTTCCGCTTGCGGGCAAAAACGGCATTGCTTCATTCGCCTTGTATCTCACATATGCAAATCTGACAAGACCACATTCAACCCTGTAACAGGCAAGGTAACTTTGATAGTTCTAACAGTGCTTATGCCCAGGATCTTCATCATAGCATTGAAGAACAGATCTCACACACATCACATGCGTTTATTCTGGGAACAACATCGACCCCAAAATGTGTACTGAGGCAGCTAACAAACCCAATACCTGCAATACTAAAGTGAACAACATCTCTCATAGGACACAGCCCTGGCCTAGGCCTAGACAAACTCCTTTGGAAATTATCGTGCCAACGCTCTGACACTAGCACCCACCCTGTCATGTCTCCCAACTGAGATCGTGGTTACGAGATTGAGATGTGACAAGAAGAATAAGAACTTTTACCACAGGCTGGGTTATCTTATCGAAAAAGTGTAGCGCTAAACAATATCGTAAACGACAATGGATTAGTCGATATGCAGTGAAGGGGATCACCGGCAGTTTACGCAGCGCTTTACAACATTAGGGCAGACAGTACAATTACAATACAATTCAATACAGGGGGGAATCAGAGCCCTGCTCGTTAAAGCTTACAATCTAGGAGGGAGGGTCAAGTTATACAAAAGGGTAATAGCTGTGGGGGATGAGCTAATGGAGAAAATAGTGCAGTTGTTAGATGGAGGCAGGATAGGCTTCTCTGAAGAGGAAGGTTTTCAGGGATCACCTAAAAGTGGATAAATATACTGACATATAATCACACATAATCACTCCCACCGAGTGAGTGAGCTGGTCTGCATTTTGAGATGCCGGAATCATTTGTCCAAATATGTTTACATAAGGACTAACCACTTTCATTGTTTAGTCACAAAGTCCATATTAGGACTACCTATTTATAAAGTTTTATTTATAGGTGATCCCCTTCACTGCATATCGACTAATCCATTGTCGTTTACGATATTGTTTAGCGCTACACTTTTTCGTTTTTTCCCCATATATACTTTGTTGGTTGTGTTAGCTGCTTTTTGTTTCCTTTTTGGGCAGCGCAGAATTATTTTGTATATATGGTTTTCTTATCCTTTCTTATAATTACTTATTAAAAAAAAAAAAAATCTAGTCAGAATAATATCTCCCCCAAACAGAGATACGCTTACTGACGCTAGCTTAACATAACCTCAAGGTGCTTGCTTGAGACACCTCAAAATATTTAGGGCCGGTCAGCCTAGCTCAGTTTATTATCTTACAGTTTAATATACAAGTATGATATATTCGTTTGCATGCCTTTTAACAAGGAATTATTATTATACAGGATTTATATAGCGCCGGCAGTTTACGCAGCGCTTTACAACATTAGGGCAGACAGTACAATTACAATACAATTCAATACAGGGGGGAATCAGAGCCCTGCTCGTTAAAGCTTACAATCTAGGAGGGAGGGTCAAGTTATACAAAAGGGTAATAGCTGTGGGGGATGAGCTAATGGAGAAAATAGTGCAGTTGTTAGATGGAGGCAGGATAGGCTTCTCTGAAGAGGAAGGTTTTCAGGGATCACCTAAAAGTGGATAAATATACTGACATATAATCACACATAGGTTGGACTTGATGGACTTGTGTGTCTTTTTTCAACCTCACTTACTATGTAACTATGTGGAGACAGTCTGACAGATTGGGGTAGCGAATTCCAGAGGATGGGCGAGGCTCGGGAGAAGTCCTGGAGGCGGATATGGGAGGAGGTGATGAGGGAGCTAGAAAGCAGGAGGTCTTGGGAGGAACGAAGAGGGCGATTAGGTTGGTATTTTGAGACTAGGTTAGTGATGTAGCTGGGGGCAGAGTTGTGGATGGTTTTGTAACTTGTTAGTATTTTTAACTTAATTCGTTGGGCGGGTGGCAGCCAATGGAGGGATTGGCAGAGAGGGGTAGCAGACACTGAGCGGTTTGTAAGGTGGATGAGTCTGGCAGCAGCATTCATGATGGACTGAAGGGGGGATAGTCTATTTAAAGGTAAGCCAATGAGGAGGGAGTTGCAGTAGTCAAGGCAAGAGATAACCAGGGAGTGAATCAGGAGCTTTGTGGTTTCATTAGTTAGAAAGGGACATAGTTCGGGGATGTTGCGGAGGTTGAGGCGGCAAACTTTGGAAAGTGATTGGATGTGGGGCCGAAAGGAGAGTTCAGAGTCCAGGATAAAGCTTAGCACGCTGACATGTGGGGATAGGTGGATGGTTGTGCCATTGCTCTTGATAGAGAAGTCAGGGGAAGAGGCATGTGGGGGAGGAAATATTATAAGCTTGGTTTTGGACAATTTGAGTTTGAGGAAGCAGTGTGGCAGCCATATAGTATGTCTGTTAGTAAGTTAGTGATGCATGAAGAGACTTATGGAGTGAGTTGAGGAGTGGAGATATAGATTTGTGTGTCGTCAGCGCAGAAATGATATTGAAAGCCGTGAGAGGCTATCAGCTGAGCCAGGAAAGAGGTGTAGATTGAAAATAAAAGAGGTCCAAGAACAGAACCTTAGGGGACCCCGAAGGGAGAAAGGAAGAGGAGTGTAGGAAGTAGAATTGTAAGTGACACTGAAGATGCATTGAGATAGGCAGGATGAGAGCCACTGAAGAGCAGTCACAGAGACCGAGGGAAGTTTTTTGAGGAGGAAGGGGTGGTCAATCATGTCAAAGGCAGCTGAAAGGTCCAGAAGTAGGAGTACAGAATAGTGTCCGTTGGTTTTTGCAGTTAGTAGGTCATTTATGAGTTTTAAAAAAGCAGTTTCTGTGGAGTGTTGAGGGCAAAATCCAGAAGGTTATTCTTAATGAGGTGGTCACTCGGTTGTAAACCAGGCGTTCAAGGAGTTTAGAGGAAAAGGGGAGCAAGGAGATAGGGCGTAGGTTGTGAAGATTGGTAGGGTCCAAGGACAGCTTTTTAAGTATGGGGGTGACCAGTGCATGTTTTAGAGCATTGGGGAAAATGGCAGAGGTGAGGGAGAGATTGAAGATGTGGGTTAGGGAGTGTAGGATAGAGTCAGAGGGTGACCGTAGTATTTGAGAGGGAATAGGGTCCAGGGGACAGGTGGTTAGGTGGGCGTTAGAAAAGAGTTTAGCAACTTCGTCTGTAGTAGAAGATTTGAATAAGGGGAGTGTCAGTTGTACCTATTGACATGGGGTCTTAACTGGGGGAGATACCTGTAGAGTGGAGATTTCATCACGGATTGTATCAATCTTGTTTTTGAAGTGATTAGCAATCTCCTGGGCAGTAAGTGAGTCAGCGGGTGGAGGAAGAAGTAGAGAGAGTTGAAGGTAGAGAAGAGTTTACGGGGATTGAATGAGAAGGTGTTAATAAGAGTTGTAAAATAGGTCTGCTTTGCAGTTTGGAGAAAAGAATAGTATTTTTGGAGGGTAGATTTGTATTGGTTGAAGTCATTGAGAGACTTGGTCTTGTGCCACAGACGCTCAAGAGCACGACTACTTTTGAGAATTTTAGTGTCACCTGTTTGCCAGGGTTGTAGGGGTCGAGGCCTGATTCTGCGTGTAGTAAGGGAGCAAGCTTGTCCAGGGTGGAAGACAGAGATTTATTGTAGATGGAAGTGGCTTGGTTGGGGCAGGACAGGGGAGAGATTTTGTCATAGAGGTGGTCAGTAGCAGAATAGGAGAGAGAAGAGTTAAAATTGTGAAAGTTTCTGCGGGTGATGGTTAGGCGATTGGAGGGAAAGGTGGTGGAAGACAGAGGGAGAGAGAAACTAATAAGGTGGTGGTCAGAGAGAGGAAAAGGATTGTTTGAGAAGTTCCATGGAGTGCATAGGTAGAAGAATACAAGGTCAAGGGTGTTGTCATCAGAGTGAGTAGAAGCCTGTACCCATTGCTTCAGGTCAAATGAAGAGGTTAGAAGAAGTTTAGAAGTAACAGGAGTGTTTGTATTAGCAGGGATGTTGAAATCACCCAGAAGGATTGTGGGAATTTCCGAAGAGAGAAAGTAGGGTAGCCAGGCAGAAAACTCATTAAGGAAAGTCAATAATGGTCCAGGGGGCCGGTAGATCACAGCAATTCTTAGGGAAGTTGGACAGAATAGACGTATACACAGTGAGCTTCAAATGATGAGAGGGAAAGGAGGGAGGAGAGTGAATAACCTGGAAGGTGCTCTGGGGAGATAGGAGGAATCCCACTCCACCTCCCTTGCATCCATTAGGCCTAGGGGAGCGAGTCCAGTGAAGGCCACCCTGGGAGAGGGAAGAAGGAGCTTCCTGATGTATCCTATCGTCTCTCCAAACCACAAATATGATATCTCCCTACCCCGTTAGCTGCTCACACAGCTCAGATCCCTGCATGCAAACTTGCAGCACATAACAAATTGACAATTTAAATATGCACAAAGAGGAGGATAAAATATACCTTGAAACTTACAGTCTATTTTACAATAAATTGTAAGTTTGGGTTCAACAAAGTTTTCTGTATCTAGACGATCACAGTCTAATTATACCCGAGACACTCACTGGGCAAAAATCAAAATAGTATCCCTTAACGTGAAAGGGCTTAATCTACCAGAATAAAGATCACAACTATTACTATATATGCGGAAGATCATACAGCAGACATAATCCTCCTCCAAGAAACACACTTCAAAACTAACCCGATCCCTAAGCTATCAAACAAAGACTACCCAAAATCTTATCATGCAACCAATCCAGTAGCTAAAACAAAAAGGGGTCTCCATCCTTATATCTAAACACTAACCCATAGAAAAATCCGACTCACTACTAGACGAAAGCCGTTACGCATTTGTCAAGGGCTCAGTATGGGGAAAAACAATAACAGTAGCAAACATATACAGCCCAAACTTCAAGTCAAGTTATTTTTTTCCGCAACATAACAATGACTACTGTCCTTCCAGTCCGGCATCCTTCTACTTGGAGGGGATTGCAATATTACCTTAAACCCACTTGAAGACACATCCTTCCCTCCCATATAAAGCCCTCAAACAGATTAAGACTCAGATACAGGATTTACTCTTACATGACTCTTGGCGTACCCTACATCCTGGAGTAAGAGACTATTTTTATACCTTTTATTCTCTACCTCACAACTGTTACTCCAGAATAGATTACCTTCTCTTCACACAAAAAGACCTCCCTTTCTTATCTGAAGCAACGATCGAACCCATGCTTCTATTGGACCATCACCCTACTATCACCGCAACCTTATTCCCAGATCGCTTGAATTTCGCCAAAACTTGGAAATTGGATGCATCACTACTCACAGACCCATCACACATTCAACAAAAACATTAAGGACTTCTTCGAAATCAATAATACCCCCGACACAACCCACTTGACCCAATGGGAAATGTAGAAGTGCATTATTAGGGGTATACTTATTAAAATGGCAATTCGCAAAAGCGCCAAACAAGAGCCTATTAAGACATATACAGGATCCTAGAATGGACCCACAAACTTACCACAGCACGAAATACCCAAACAGAATTAGAACAGGCTAGAGAGCGTTTAAGGGAAGAACTCGGGAAGAAAATCAGGAAAAATTTTACACTCTCCCAAAAGCTCTTTTATGAGCATAGCAATAAGAGGAAAGCTCTTAGTCAGAGCCCTGCAAGCTAAAAAAGGCAAGTACCACTATCCGCACGTCCTCAGTGAAAAGGCTCTCTAATAAGCAATGAAATTGCAAACCATTTTGGTAATTACTACACTGAATTATACAATCTCCCTCCAGAACAAAAACACAAGCAGAAAACAGATTGCGTAAATCCATCATCACAGAATTCCTTACACAATATAGCCCGAGACCAATACCCCCGGAACAAGCAAAAAATATAGATGGCCCCTTAATGTGCGAGGAATTCCATGCAGCTATTAAACAAATGAAACGAGGCAAAAGCCCAGGTCCTGATGGATTCTGCATAATCTATTACAAAACTTTTTTTAAATTACTATCTGCCCCCTTCCTAAGAGCATTCAACTAACTATCACAACCAAATACAACATCCAACAACCTATTGGAAGCACATATGTGTTATCCCAAAACCTGGAAAAGACCAAGAAATAGCCTCAAATTAGAGTTGCAGGATTAAATCGTCAAGAATAGTTATCGCAATTTTTTCCCTGTTGCGATCTTGACAAAAGTGTTTCATGATTCTTTCTATGCAAAGAATTCTCTGTTCTTCTGACGCCACAGCCCTCAAAAGAAAAGAAGAAAAAAAAAAAAAAGGGCAGTCTGCCAAGAATCACAACATGCTTTAGCAGTGGAACTTAAGTATAAACATTGTATCAGTTTTACCCATCTCATTGCTGGGACGGGTTAGCCTCATTAAAATGAAGTTTCTTCCAGTAGTACTGTATACTCTCTGATGTGGGTCCCAGCCTCTTTCTTTAAGTCTTTCAATGGCATAATAGGGTCTTTCATTTGGTCACCACAGTCGCCTCGCATAAGTATCAAAATTCTGCAGGAGCCATGGGGTCAGGGAGGGTTGACACTACCTGACTGGCAGAAATATTATCTAGCAGGGCAGATGGTGTCTGCCAGAACATTGCTGATGGCAGATGAAGGAGATTCTGCTACGGTTGTAGAAGCAGCTCACCTGGGGTCATATGAGAGTTTGCGGATGGCCCTATATAGGGGTCAGAAATCTTGTTTGCCTTTGACAGGTTCAATGAAGGCAACCATAAAGGCATGGGAGATTACTACCACTATGATATCCCCTAGTTATTCGGGAGTTACGCCTTCAGCCCCATTGTGGATGAACCCAAATCTCTCACACTTCTTCTCTCTTCCAGATTCCACACTGTGGACATCTAGGTATTAAATGATATTACCAGAGAAAGGGAGCTTTGCACATTTGATCAGATAAAGGCCAGGCATGATTTGCCCAACTCCCTTTTCTTTTGCTATTTGCAGCTACGCCATGCTTTTCAGGCCCAGTTCAATGGTCAAAGAATTGAATATGCTCCTTTAGCACTGGAGACCCTCTTGACAAAAGAGGAACTGGTCAAGCCTCTGTCCACAGTATATAGATCTCTCTTAAAAAAAAAACACCTTTGGGAATATCAAAATGTAGGGAGCGGTGGGAAAGAGAGATCACGGATATACAAGGGGAGGATTGGGATGATATGTGGGATCACCCCTTTAAATATTTAGTGTCTGCAAGGGATCGTTTAATTCATTTCAAGTTCCTTCATTGTATATATTTTACACCTGCCAGGTTATCCCGCATATATCCTACACTCAGCAGTCAATGCTGAAGATGCTCCCACTCTCCAGCTGACTCGGAGCATATATTCTGGAGTTGCCCGCAGATTCAAATTTTTTGGTCTGGCATCACAGGCTGTCTTGCAGAGGTGCTCAGTGTCCCAGTCCCTATGACTCCCAGAGTTTGCTTAATTGGTTTAGTGGAGGAGGAAGTCCCATCTAGAGCACATCGCACTTTACTAAATATTGGTCTGTTTTATGGTAGAAAGGCTATACTAATAAACTGGAAGAAGCCTGCTGCACCCACATTGTCATATTGGAAAGGACTGGTTAATTTGGTTATTCATTTATACAGAGCAACTTACAGGTCCAGAGGCTGCGAAAAGAAGTTCAAGAAGGTTTGGCAGGTCTGGCTAGACTCTTCAGCTACTGTGGGCTAAACAGGACGATGTATACATATGTAGGAGGTTAACAAAGTTTTAGAGTTCCTGAGCTACATTGAGCAATGAATGGTAAAAAGTCCCCATCTGCAAAACAGTAACAGGTTCTTTACCCGCATAGGAGCATAAATATCCGATAACTAATGGGCATGGTACAAAGTTAACCCGTCATAAGGTGCACATCGTCACAAGGGGAAACTATGGTAACCAGTCGGGTAGGGGGGTTGGGGGGAGGGAAGGTGGGAAGTTAGTTGAACTATGTTAGTTCCTTCCATGGCCCTGTGTGGCCGTTACTGATGTGGTACGTTGCCCATCGGTTGTATGCATGTTTAAATGAGATATGCTATATTGCAAATTTCAATAAAAAGAATTTTTAAATTAAAAAAAAAACAAAAAAAAACATTGTATCAGTTTGTCAAAGGAATAAACTTCGTGTAAATGAGGAAAGTTTAACCACTTAAAGAGGGAGTCCACCTAAACCGCCAAAAAAGAAAAAAAAAAAAATATTAAAAAGCCAGCAGCTACAAATACTGCAGCTGCTGACATTTAATAAATGGCCACTTACCTGTCCCAGGGTCCAGCGATGTCGGCAGGCGACGCCGAGAACCCGCTCGGTTCTCGGCAGCTGTCGCTGCCATCTTAGGTGAGGGAATCAGGAAGTGAAGCGTTGCGGCTTCACTTCCCGATTCCCTACTGCGCATGTACGAGTCGCGCTGGGCATCGTAACTGGTCCCCGCTATCTCCTGGGAGCTGTGGGTTTCCCAGGAGACAGCGCGGAGGGACAGGAAGAGGCATAGACTCCCATGGGAGTCTACGCCGGAAGTGGGTGCAAATACCTGTCTTAGACAGGTATCTGCACCCCCCTCCCCCCTGAAAGGTGCCAAATGTGACACCGGAGGGGGGGAGGGTTCCGAAAAGCGGAAGTTCCATTTTTCACTTTTGAACACAGACTTAAAAAGGTTTGCAAAAATTCTGGTCAACCGTATACTGCCCTTACTCACAAACTTAATTTCCAGAGATCAAGTTGGATTTATCCCAGGCAGAGAAGCCAGGGATAACACACTTAAAGCTCTGAACATAGACCACTGGCTCACCAAATCCAATACTCCTGGTTTCCTCTTATCAGACACAGAAAAGGCATTTGACAGGTTGGCCTGGGACTACCTAGAAGCTGTGCTACAAAATCTAGGCTTCAGTGAACGCCTGATAGGCTTCATAACATCTCTATACACAAACCCCAAGGCAAAAATACTCATAAACAGGCTACTATGAAACGCCTTCCCTATCAAAAATGGCACACGCCAAGGATATCCCCTATCCCCCATATTGTTTGTTCTCACTCTCGAACCCTTCCTGCGTAAGATACGCGAAAATATAGATATCCATGGAGTCACCATAGCTGACAAACAATATAAATTGGCAGCTTTGGCCGACGACATTCTACTATTCCTATCTAAACCCTCCATAACCCTACCAAACCTCCTCAAAGACTTCCGCCTATTCCAGTTCATAGCACATTTCAAAATCAACTTCACAAAATCGCACGTCCTCAACATAACACCAACAAAATCACACGTCCTAAAATATAAACAAAACTTCCCATTTACATGGAAAAAACAGACACGATAACCTACTTAGGAATCCAAATGCCAGTGAAATTAGCCAACCTCTACTCAAAAAATTATCTACCACTTCTCAGGACTATCACAGAGGATCTTAAAAAATAGAATAAAGCACACTTTTCCTGGTTTGGCAGAGCGGCTATCATTACAATTAATATCCTGCCACGCATACTATACGTCCTCCAAACGATACCTACTAAACTCCAACACCTTTATACAATCATTCAAAAAAATATGTAGGATTTAGCTCTGGAATCCAAGACACCCCAGAATTAGATATACCCAGTTAATAAAACCCAAATCCAAAAGGGGAATAGGTTACCTGACATTCAACATTACTATTGGTCCTCTCATTTACAATGTATCATAAACTAGCATACCCACCAACAGACTAAAGACTGGGTAGCCCTAGAAAACTCCTTCTCCTCCCACCCAGTTGAGCCCAATGGATCCAGCATAACCCCACACTAAAAGACCTAACAGAACACCCCACTATAGGCCTCACATTAGAGTGCTTCACCAAAGTATGCCACAAATTCACACTTTCCGAGACTCCGGGCCTTCTATCACCAATTCTTTTGAACCCTCCAGGGATGGCCCCCCCATCCACTATCCAGTAAACAACCAGACATAGGTATATGCATTCACCACCTTCTTCGGGATGGCAAGTTGCTTACCCTGGAACAGATCAACACACTCTGGGCTGAAACAAACCTCGGCTTCCTAGAATACCTGCAAATTAAACATCATAAATACAATATTCAACGCAAAACAGACCTTTCCGAAGCTTTAACCCCATTTGAAAACCTATGCCTAAGCCACATGCCCCAATGTCATGTCATCTCCAGGATCCACAATATGCTCTGGGACAATACCCAGGCTGATGAGGGAACAGCCTGCAAGGTCTGGGCTAAAGATTTAGACACAAACCTGACAACCACCGCCTGGGAAAAAAAATATACCAAAACGTACACAAGGGCTCCATAAATGTCTCTAATCAAGAGAACAATTATAAAATTATTTCACGATGGTACCGCACCCCTCTATTTTACACAGATTTAATGCATCCAGCTCAGATAAATGCTGGAGATGCGGACAAGCACCGGGAGATCTCTTACACATATGGTGGAACTTCCCAACTATTCACACCTATTGGAAACAGGTACATTTACTAATCAAAAAATAACCACATACTCTCTGGAATTTACACCTGCACAGTTCTTACTCCATCACCATGAATCAAATGACACACCATACTATAAGTCATTGGCCACGATGCTAGTAAATGCAGCTAAAATGTGCATACCCACACTATTGGGTACACCCAGAGTCCCTTCCATTTCAAATTGGTATAAAAAAGAATAAATAAAATTGCAGAAAGGGAGGAACTCCTCTCAATTTCTTGGAATTCTCTGCATAAATTCACTACTTTATGGGCTTGCTGGACCCATTTTCGATCCTCCAAAGACTACCTGCAAATCATGAATCTTCCTTCCCTCTAAAACACCCTCTATATACAAAGGGAGTCTAAGACAAAATTATACTCTACTTGACATTAACACTATACCCTTAAACGCAACCCGTCATCCTGACAATATACAAATAGCTCATCCTAAAAAACGTGCTCGTCCCTCCCAATATGAACACATACATGTATGTACAAGTACGCAGACCTAAACCCAGTAACACATATAACCACAACACACCTCTTACCTCCCTTTCAACCTCTCAAATCCTCTTCCATACCTACTCTCCTTTAGTTCCCCCCCTGCCAACCACTATCCCCCCTCCCCATCAATTCCTTATACAAGACCAGATCTGAAAACACTGAAGCAGCAGACTTTGTGAAAATTAATATTTGTCATTCTCAAAAACTTTTGGCCGCGGCTGTACTATGAACTTACAGCTAGCTCAGAGTCAGCACAGATAATAAAAGTAGTGCTGTAATTCGCCTTGTGTACGTATAACATCTGATCCTTTAATTACAATACTAGTAGCTAGTGGACTGTGGTAGGGGCTGCAACAAAATACACTTGGTCTAGGGAGGCAGGGGGTATAGATCAGAACTGGTCACATCCCCACTGGGTATACAGTATGTGTACATCCATATGTTAAAGATCATTCTCAGCCACAGATGTTAAAAGGGTTAAAGCTGAAGGGAAAATTAAAAAAAAAGTTAAAAAGCTTTAACCCTGGGGAACCAGGCCATTTTTACGATATAGCACTGCATTACTTTAACTGACAACTGTGCAACGCTGTACACAAATATAATGATTGTCCTTTTTTTCCCACAAATAGAGTTCTGGTGGTATTTGATCACCTCTGCGCTTTATATTTTTTGTGCTATAAACAAAAAAGATCTACAATTTTGAAAAAAAAAAAAAAAACCCCAAAAAATATATTATATATATATTCAAAATTTCTTCATCAATTTAGGCCAATATGTATTCTGCTACATATTTTTGGTAAAATATCCCAATAAGCGTATATTGATTATTTGCGCAAAAGTTATAGCGTACAAACTATGGGATTTTTTTTTTATTTTTACAAGTAACGGCAATCAGCGGCTTATAGTGGGAATGTGATATCGCGGCAGACAAGCAGACAGTCAGACACTAACTGACACTTTGCGGAAACCAGTGACACTAATAAAGTGATCAGTGCTAACAAAAGATGCACTGTCACTGTACTAATGACATAGGCTGGGCAAAGGGTTAGCTATGTGTCCAGCTTGTGCTTACTCACTGTGGGAGGTGCTTTGACTAGGGGATTGGCAAAGATCTGTGTTCCTGCTTTGCAGAAACAGGATCAAGATCTTCCCTTCTGACATAATGACAATCTGCCTTGTTTACATAGGCAGATTGTCGTTCTGCCTGTCTCATCAGTGGGTGCCCTGTGCTGGGCTCCTGCCGTATGCGTGTCCCAGACCAGGAAGTGTCAGATCACGTACTAGGTACATGATTTGGCACAGAGCGGCCAACCTGCCGCAGTAAATGTACGGTGGGCGGTCCACAAGTGGTTAAATTACACTTACAATTACTGTTACAGTAGTAGGCTGTTACAGTTTGTTGGGAGCCCATCCTGTCAATATGTTTTAGAGCACAGCCAGAAAAAAAAAAAAAAAGTGTCTGATCCCTTAAAGTAGATCTAAATCCAACTGCTAAAATTTCATCTAAGCTTTAACATGTTATGGTTTCAAAAGTTGCTTTGGATTTTTTTATAATCAGGAGCTTTCATGTGCCTCAAGGAAAGCTGCCAGAGCTCCTTGTCTATGCACTGTGGGGCCTCAGTTAGAATAAAAGTCAAGACCTTGTCTGCATGGAGTTTGCTTGTCCCTGTGCTAGTGTGGGTTGCCAGGTACTCTGGTTTTCTCCCACATTCCAAAAGGCATGCTGGAAGTTTAACAGGCTGCTGTCAAAATTAGCCCTAATATGTGCATGTGTTTATGTAGGAACGGGAGAAAAGGACCTTAGATTGTAAGCTCCTCAAGGACAGGGGACTAATGTGAATGTGTGTAAATTGTTGGAGCTAAATGAATGCTTGAAATAAGGTGACAACTGTCTCCCGATTGTGCTACTATGTTGTCATATACACCTCTGTAGAGTCTGCAAGTGGACATGCCAACATTGCACAGGCATGGAGCACTGTTGTTTCTATCAGGAAGTCAGTCTCAGTGCATGTAAATAAAGAAGTAGCTGAAAGTGGCTGGAGGAGATCAAGCGCACAAATTTCAAAATGGATATAAAAAAAAAAAAAAAAAAAAAAGTGAAAACAGTATTTTAAGGAGTGACAGCAATTCTCTAAAGTTCTTTAGAAGAATTTAAAAAAAAAAAAAAAAAAAAAGTGTCATCAATTTAGGTTTTAGAGCTACTTTAATCATTACTATAGTTCATTTGGCATCTGAAGGTGGACATGCATGCAAGGTGGTGTACAGAAAAAGCCCAAGTGTATTCCCATCATTCTGAACACAGGTAAACCTAGACTGCCCAGTCCCAGTGAAGGAAGCACCTCTGTGATTTGTATGGAAATACACTCAATAGGGGCTGCATACAATGTAATGTAATAAAAGGCTACCCTTGCAAATTTACTTCATAGGACAACGTAATAGTAATGTGTCGCTCACACACGTTTGCAACTTGGAGCTGCTTTTAAATGACAATGTTAGCAGGATTAAATTACATTCTTGTAGCTTGAAAAGTCTTTGTACTGAATGGAATTCATTCATTTAGTGAATGCAGACTACTGCAAATCACACAAAAGCAGAATACAAATGGTGGAAGGGAAAGCCTATGGGCTCCAGCTTATGGTATTTGATCTGCGTGAGATGGAACACACCAGGATCCACCTAGAACTCAATAAAAAGCATTTCAGGAAACTACTTTATAACCTCATTTTGCAATGTCACAATCCTGACATTCTATATGTCAGATATTCACCTAAACCAGCGGTTCTCAACCATCGGGCCAGTACTGGGTGGCAGCCTTCCTTCCTGTTGGCCCCAGATTCCTGTCTGCTCCGACAGGTAAACTTGAGCTGCTGGAGCAACCGATGGGAGCCACAGCTCGGCAGGAGTGTGCCATCTTATACTCCCACTAGCTTCTGGAATGGGGAGCCTTCCGATCAGCTGCTGCCCTTGGCATCTCACAGTTCAGCAAAGTGATGCTCACCAGGCTCCAGCTTCTCTACTAGTACATAGCAGCAGCCAGAGATGGCTGCTGGGAGCCTTGTGGATGGAGCCCCGTTTGCAGGCTGGAGTATCATCATGAGCTTGAGGGTGGAGAGGAGCATGTTGATCAGCATAGAGCTTTGCCAAAATACTCGGAAATCTTCTGCAGCCACTAGGCTAGGCTGAACTGTAGCACACATGGCAAGTTGGCAGAGAAGCATGCAATCTACTGCTAGGATGTTGTCTGTGTGTGATACAGGAAGGTGGGCAAGCTTGGGGCATGCACCAATTTTCACATTCTCCATCTGGGCTCTTAAAGCGGAGTTCCACCCTAAAGTGGAACTTCCGCTCATCAGATTCCTCCCCCCCTCCGGTGTCACAATTGGCACCTTTCAGGGGGGAGGGGGGTGCAGATACCTGTATAAAACAGGTATCTGCACCCACTTCCGGGTATAGCTAGCCGCAGACTCCCCGCCCACCCCCGTTGTGTTGTGGGAAATACACAGTTCCCACAACACAACGGGGACCAGTGTAGACGCGCAGCGCGACTTGCGCATGCGCAGTAGGGAACCGGGCAGTGAAGCCGCAACGCTTCACTTCCTGATTCCCTCAGTGAAAATGGCGGCGGCAGCACCCGAGGATCCAGGGACGGCTCGGTCTCGGGTGCCAACATCGCTGGACCCCGGGACAGGTAAGTGTCCATATTTTAAAAGTCAGCAGCTGCAGTATTTGCAGCTGCTGACATCTAAAATTTTTTTTTTTAGTGAAACTCCGCTTTAACTATTACTGGAGCCATACACTGGCCCCACCTGTCTGCGAGGCTCAGTGCTGCCCCAGTAACCTCTACTTTCTCTGATACCCAGTTTGATATTACTTGTTAAAAGTAATAGGCAAAACTTTTTTCTTTTTACATTTTGGATAGAGTAAGGAAGGGTTATATCCCCATCCTTTTTTTTGCTGTCTGTTACCTTCATTTCCTGTCCCATAGCCAAAACAGGAAGATTCCAGTCAATCCATGCAAATAAGTAATCTCTCTAGATAAATTGTGGGTTGTCCCAAGAAAAGTAGAGATTTTCTTTTACTTTCACCATCATTGATAATGGTAAACAAGACAAATAGACATGGTGAATCTCCCTAATGGAGACACAGACAGCAACAAAATTACAACAAACATGAGTACTTAAAAAAGGAGAAGTATAGCCAAAGTTATATCCTGGTGCCTCCATGGCAGCATACCAATGGTTGGGGGCAGAGCAACCAACCATTGGTATGCTGCCATGGGTAGGCACCAGGAAAGGAAAATTACAGAAAGGTAAGTATTCAATCTTCAGTTTTCCTGGTGCCTCCATGGCAGCATACCAATGGTTGGTTGCTCCGCCCCCAACCAACTCACAGGACCACTTAAAACTCTATTAAAAAAAGTTGATTCTCTCCCCCCCCCGACATTCTTTTTCCTGTCCTCATTCCTGCAGGATCACAGTTCAGCCCCTGCCTCACTGCCATATAGTGTAACCATTGCAGGTTCATGCTCTCCTGCAGTATGGAGTCCCATCACTTGGGCTGCTAAAAGCGCCATATAAGTATGGGAGCCCCATTTTTCTGTGGATGTTTTTTGGGGCAATAAAGGGATCTAGGAGCCTTTGAATTCTTATCTTTTTTCCTCAACTATTGACATGTCTCACCTGGACATCTTGTGAGTGGGTCTCCTCTGCTTTCTTCCCACTGTCTAGAGTAGGGATCCTCAAACTACGGCCCTCCAGCTGTTGCAGAACTACACAGCCCATGAGGCATTGTAAAACTCTGACATTCACAGACATGACTAGGCATGATGGGAATTGTAGTTCCTGAACACCTGGAGGGCCACAGTTTGAAGACCCCTGGTCTAGAGGCTCCTTGCAGCGTTCCCACGTGGAGCAGCAGCAAGTACCCTCCCTGTGTGTGCTCAGAGCTTTGCGCGCCTCTGGACGCCGCTTTGCTGTCTCGGTGGGCAGGATCGCTGCATGGTGTCACGGCGCATGCATAGTAGCACCTTGGTGCCAACGGCGGCCATCATGGTACACCCTAATCGGCTCTCATGTATATACGAGGCTGACCGCTCATATGGAGCCAGCTGCCAGAGAGGAAACCTCTCCACAAGGGGAGTGCCCTCTATTTTCTTGGATTGGTACCTCTCCCTGCCTTGCTATACAGTATATTAAATTGAGTCTGGCCAAGGTAGTTTAAAAAAAAAAAAAAATTTTTTATTCTTTTTTCCCACAAATAGATCTTTCTTTTGGCGGTATTTTATGATCTCTGCAGTTTTTAATTTTTTGCACTATAAACAAAAAAAGAGCGACAATTTTGAAAAAACAAAAACAATATCTTTTACTTTTTGCTATAATAATTATCCCACATTTTTTATCAAAAAAGCAAATTTTTTCCTCAGTTTAGGCCGATATGTATTTAATTTTTTACCAAAAATAAATCACAATAAGCGTATATTGATTGGTTTGCGCAAAAGTTATAAGCGTCTACAAAATAGGGGATAGATTTATGGCATTTTTATTATTTTAGTATCAGCAAACAATAGTACTAGTCCCGGATTCGGAGAAGCACTCAAGGTTCTATTCCCCAGTCTTTAGTCCCCAAGAAGTCGGGAGGATGGAGGCCTGTGTTGGATCTGAAAAAGCTAAACAAATACATTTGTGTGGAACACTTCAAGATGGAGTCCCTAAACACAGTGATATTGTCGGTACAACCAGGGGATTGGATGGTCTCCATAGACCTCCAAGATGCGTACCTTCACATACCTGTTCATCAAGACTTCCAACCTTTTCTTCAGTTCAAAATAGGCAATCTCCAGTTTCAATGTCTTCCATTCGAAATCTCGACGGCACCCAGAACCTTCACGAAGGTATTAGTCACAATTTTAGCTCCCCTCCGGGAGAAGGGAATACGGTCCTACATTTAGACGAAATACTGATCCTATCCCAGCATAGGAAGACTCTGGAAACGCATGTGCAACTGGTCCTTAACACATTGATCAAATTCGTATGGCTGATCAATTACTGAAAAAGTCAACTCACGCCTACTCAGACAATGATATATCTTGGGGCATTATTCAACACCCCGGAAGGAGCAGTGTCACTTCTACCAGAAAAGATCCCTATATTAATGGAGAAGGAAAAGAGGGCGTTGGCAAGCCGGTCCATGCCAGCATTGGACTGTCTAAGTCTCCTGGGATCCCTCTCGTCATGCATACCAATGGTGAAATGGGCCAGGTGGCATCTACGGGGATTCCACCTAGGTTTACTATCACAGTGGAGAAAGAAGCACCTAGACCAGATGATACTGATCACTCTCACGATCAAGTCCAGCCTCTGGTGGTGGACGAGACCATCCAACCTTCTGGATCACTGCCCCCTTGGGCCCATCTCATGGACCACCCTTACATCAGACGCAAGTCAGGTAGGGTGGGGGGCAGACTACAAAGATCAGTTAGTATAAGGAAAATGGCAATTCAATACAGAAGGCATGGTATTGAACATCTTGGAACTGAGGGCAGCATGGATGGCAATAATACATCTAGCCCCTCTTCTCGAAGGCAAGTCCATACTGCTGCAGATGGACAACAGGGCGGCAGTAGCCTACGTTCAAAACCAAGAGGGAACGCACAGCAGTTCCCTAACCAAAGAGGTAGCCCCAATTCTAAACATGGGCCGAGAGGAATCTAGCCAACCTGCGAGCTTCCTATATTCCAGCTCCCGAAAACCAATTGGCCGATCACCTCTTGAGAACGTTCAGCAGCAACAATGAGTGGTCTCTGAATCCAGATATCTTTCACTGGATATGTCAGCAGTGGCGCACCTCCCCAGCTAGATCTTTTTGCCTCCCCACACAACATGAAGGCGTCTGTTTTTTTACAAGATTTCCATCCCCGAGGTCAGCACTAGTAGATGCCCTAGTCCAACTTTGGGAATTTCAGATGGGACATGCATTTCCTATGATACTGAGGTTTCTCCAGCACCTACGGTAGAGAAGGTCACGATTCTGGTGGTCATTCCATACTAGCCAAAGAGACCGTGGTTCACGCTCCTAGTCAAGCTGGCTCTTGCAAGCCGTTACCCCATACATGAGTGGACAACCTCCTATCTCAAGACAATTTCTTCCATCCACACCGGGCAAGTTAGGGTGTTCTCATAAGGTTATCCAAACATTATTACATGCAAGCAAATCATCCACCAATGCCACCTACTACAGAATATGGAAAAAATTTACGGAATTAGCAGAGGTCAACCAATTCAATCCACAAGAACCAGGAGTCCAGAATGTACTGCTTTTTTTACAAATTGGATTAGACCTAGAATTGGGACTGAACACCCTAAAAGTTCAAGTGTCAGCTTTATCAGCTCTAACGGACACGCGGTGAGCATTGAATCCTCTCAGAGGATTTTTTTTTAAGAGCAGACTTGAGATTAAGACCTCCCAGGAAATCGCTATACCCAAAGTGGGATTTAACCGTTTTGCTTAATGCTCTAACAAACCCTCCTTTTGCACCCACCGAGGAATGTGCTCTGGAAGATATTACCTTGAAAGTGGCCTTCCTAATCGCCATCCTCAGGTCGAAGGGTGTCGGAAATTCAAGCACTAGGGGCGCAGGAGCCATACATTAACTTTTTTCCCCCCAAACAGCGTGGTTTTGCAGCCCATTCACCAGTTCGTTCCTAAGGTGCCTTCTGTCTACCACCTCAACCAGGAATGGGTTCTTCCAGCTGTCGTGGAAGATCCAACCACCTCAAAATTGCACAGGTTGGATGTAGCTGGATCCCTAAGGCGCTACTTAGAGCTGACACAGCAGTTCCACACAGATCAACATCTATTCGTTATTCCTAAAGGCGTTAAAAAAGGAATGGCAGCATCCAAGACAACCTTGGCTAGCTGGATAGTGAGGCTAATTCAGACGATGTACTGAGCTGGTGGTCTTCCCATCCCAGATGCGGTCAATGGTCACTCAACACAAGGAATGGCCTCTTCTTGGGCAGCTTTAGCACAGGTCTTCCCCTGAAACAATTTGCCAGACTGCTAGTTGGTCCTCCTTTAGCACCTTCATGACACACTAGCTTAGACCCAGCAGTTCTTACTTCCCGTGATTTTGGGAAAAAGACCTTGCACCTGTCGGTTCTGTAATCTCATTAAGTTTCTTTATTGCAGTAACCCTCCCTGTAAGCGAGTTATTTACCACCGGTATGCTGCCATGGATGCCAACAGAAAATTGAATACCGTATTTATCGGCGTATAACACGCGCCGGCGTATAACACGCACCCCAAGTTTAGGAGGGAATTTTAAAGGAAAAAAACTTTTAGGAGGGAAGTTTAAGGAAAAAAAACTTACATTTAAATGCCCATCAATGCAGCCTCATCAGTGTTCATCTGCAGCCTTTCCCCAGTGTCCAGTGCAGCCTTGTCCCCAGTGCAGCCTTGTCCCCAGTGCAGCCTTGTCCCCAGTGCAGCCTTGTCCCCAGTGGTCCGTGCAGCCTTGTCCCCAGTGGTCCGTGCAGCCTTGTCGCCGCCGACATACAAACGTTTAGTTTGTATTTTTAAACATGGCGCCGCGGAGTTCGGAGGGACTCGGGGGTGCTCGTTCAGCTGAACGAGCGCCGCCGAGGACACAGTGACTGGGCGGAGCCGAGATACACATATCCGAGGGTTCTCGGCTATTCTCGGCGCTGTTCACAGTCACGCCCAGTCCCTATGATGGACATAACAGAGGTCCAATGGCGGGACTGGGCGGGACTGTGAACGGCGCCGAGAAAAGCCGAGAACCCTCGGCTATGTGTATCTCGGCTCCGCCCAGTCACTGTGTCCTCGGCGGCGCTCGTTCAGCTGAACGAGTCCCTCCGAACTCCGCGGCGCCATGTTTAAAAATACAAGCTATGTGAATGTCGGCGGCGATTGCTCCGACAGATCACAAAATAGCGGGGATCGGCGTATAACACGCACCCACGATTTTCCCCTTATTTTAAGGGGAAAAAAGTGCGTGTTATACGCCAATAAATACGGTACTTATCTTTCTGTAATTTTCCTTTCCTGGTGCCTACCCATGGCAGCATACACCCTCCCCTTCTATAATCCTTAAGGTTCTGAAGACTAGTTACAAGAATGCCTGGGGGGGCACGCAACTTTTTTTTTTATAGAGTTCTAAGTGGTCCTGTGGGTTGGTTGGGGGCAGAGCAACCAACCATTGGTATGCTGCCATGGAGGCACCAGGAAAGGAAAAATTAGGGAAATGTAAGTATTCGATTTTCAGTTTTTGGCTATACTTCTACGGATCACAGGAGTGCAGTTTGTTCTACACTACTGTGACACATTTTTAGCCAACAGCGAGCTAAAGCCTGCTCAGGCAGTCCTGGATCTGGAAAGATGCCAACTTTACAGTCAGGATCCACTCAGATCAGTAGTGCCAACCTACCAGAAATTTAATGGCACGACACCCAAGACGTACTGGCACAGCCAAGTTACAAAATTACAGTTTTAAGTGAAAATTTTAGGCTACAAACCAGTACAAGGTGCAATTAGCAGTGTGATTTAAGGTAGATAGTAAAGGAAAAAAAACATAGTTCTTATTTTATTTTCGATACAGTAACCAAGTAGATCAGGGATAGGACTCGGGAGAGCAAAAAATTTGAATGGGCAGGCACACGCACATGAAATAGACTCTCATAGTGACACTGACAGCAATGTGCAGCAGCACAGATAACCCTCACCGGCACGACATGTCCCCTCCTGAGTCACAGTGACAGGCCCTCTCCACGCTAGGTGGTCCCTTCAGTCCAAACAGAAGCAACGGTTTGGCTCCCGGCTTGCCTTGCTCCCGTCCCACAGATCCCCACACGTGGCTCAGGCACCGCCTCTGCCAGACCCGCCACCCATACACACTGTAGCAAGCACTTGGATGGTCTTGGCCGACTCTGGACCAGAAAATGCACATGTACAGTTCAGAGTCGAGCGCCACAGCTATATTTTTTACTGGCAACGTTTTTCGGCACTGGAATTTACTGGCAGGAGACAAAGTGCCAGTTTTTTACTGGCTGCCAGTAAAAAATACTGATGGTTGGCAACATTGACCCAGATGCCTGGACCAGCAGCTGGCTCAGGGTCTCAACGAGCCACTGGGAGACTGAGCCCCACCCACCCCCTCCACAGCCCTGCGCTCAAGTGAGAGCTGGATGTGCAGAGTAGAGAACCAGTGACTGAAAGTCACCACTCTCTGCTCAGAGCAGAGGGGGAGAACTGAGTGATCAGCTGTGTTAGATTGCTCAGTTCTCAGGGTAGAGCCAGCGGGGATAGCTGCAGCTGGGATTGGTGCTGCAGCCATCTAGGCAAGTATGATTTTTTTTTTATTTTATTCCTGCACTTCTCTTAAAATACACAGAGAACTGGAGTAATTAAAAGGAACCAATCTCATCTCACCATTCATTTTTGGAGAAACATTAAACAAGATTTTGATTGGTTAATGTGGGATACAACTGCAAATCATCTGCTATTTTTTTAGATCATCTCTGAAGCTTTAAAGTGAATCTTGTAGCCCAAACTTTTGTTTCTTATAGATAAAGTAGAGAAGGCTTAATAATGGGGGGCGGCAACAGGTCGATCAAGTTCTACTTGTTAGCCATGGTCATTAAAATGTTTTGGAAGAGTTTACTGGGCTCTGGTCTCCCTAAAGTTGAGAACCACTCACCTAGACACTAAACCAGGCATTGGTAACCCCAGGCATGCAACACGGATTGCTCTGGCACCACCTGCCTTTGGCTGTAATTTACAGCTCACTACCAGCTGTCAATTACAAAGCCTGGACCACCCACCTCCCCAGTGTCACTAAAAGTTCACCGACAGTTTAAGTGTCACTAAACCTATGTCCAAAAAATGCTGTATTCCATGCTGTTCACAGTCACTATGAGATTTTTTTTTTTTTTTTTTTTTTTAGAAAACAAAAGGTTGATCCTGCTGCTCTTCATCTCCACCTTCTGTTCATGTCCCCAATTCAGCTAGAGATTTTGCAGCTGTGGGGGGCAGCTCTGCCCATACTCAGTTTTCAGTGAGTTTCTGTGCTGAGCATTTCCTAACCATCACTCCTGAGCAGCCCATGTGACTATAAAGTCATGTGGGTGTATACACAGTGGTAAATGACAGCCCACCCCCATCCTCCTTCTCCATACCCACTAACCTGCTAAAACACAAAGGGGGCAGGAATTTACATCTAGATTATTGGAGGCTTCATCTCCCTCTTATTCTAAGACCGCCTTTTTCAACCAGGGTGCCTTGAGATTTGAGGGGTGCCTTTGCAAAATGCCTAAAAACTGATCAAAAACTGTATACAAGCCACTGTGGATAAAGCCTGCCTTTTAGTTACACAAAGCCACAGGTTTTCATTATGCACCCTTACGACTTAACAACCAATAATGTCATCAGTTAGTGAGGAGGATGTCTGTTGCTTCTACAGCATCCTTATTTGACCCTCCTGTGCCCCTCTCCCTCAGCACTGGGGTCACAATAGCTGACTGAAGGAGAGAAATTGAGGGAGAAGAGAAACACTGGAATACTAGCAAGTACCAGTGTGCAAAAAAGTATTTGCTTTGGAAGAATAAATCACCTCCAACCGGTTCTGGACTCAGAATTATACACAAAAGGCCCATTTCTAGATCAGTTTATTTTTATTTTTTGCCTTGTACTGTTAGTCTCCTTTTTGTTCCTCTTTGATGAGATTTTAGTATGGAGCGTTCGTTCCCTGGTGAGCACCAGATAGAGGCTTGGTCTCTCCTCCCTACTTCCTTTTTGTTGCTAAGCGCTGAACGACACCCAGACGAAAAACGAGGTCTAGTTTTCATCCAGCGCTATATAGGTGATGGCTCAGTGCGTCGCCCGTGCCCCTTTGAAGACGTCATTTATGACAAAACATGTAGGGCGTAGCTACGCACTGTACGCCATCACGCCGTTCGCCCCATGTTATGCACGGGTGTTCACTTCTTTATATGCCGGCTTTTTATAACGTTTTTAACATTGTAATACGGAGTTTGGCTCTCCGGCCCTGTTTTTACCAATAAATTTACTTTTACTTTTAATTTACTACACCATTGGAGCCCTCTTCTCCTTTTTTTCACCTACCACCTTCGGGTCGAGTGGGTGTCCCCCTCCAGGCAGATGGGTTGGACCAGTCTCGTTTGGGAACGCTCCACTCACCAGCTGAGTCGGACGCCACCATTCAACTGTCCCCGCAGAGGGCTGTATCTGCACACGCACAAGACCTCGCTAACAGGGAGGTCCACCACTTCGGGTAGGGGTCTATCCTTAATGTCCTCCGGATTCATTGTTTCCATGGGATACATCCTTACATCTTCTTCTCCTCCTTCCACTCATATGGGCTGTTTTTGGTGAATTGTGGATTTGTATTCCTGCCTTCATGGACCTGATGCACTTTTACTGAACTTTTTTTCTTTTGAAATGGACTTCACTCATAATCATAATATGTTTTGATTCCTGATCATGTTTTTCTATTCACATGTTTGATTACACATTGAGCACTTGATTTATTCACCATTGATCTATTCAGTTTTTCATTTTATTTTATTTATTCATTTCATTTAAGGATATTTAACCTTATTAAGTATTCATTATTTATATTTACTTATAAGTAACATATGAATTTTTGATTGTAAGCGCACTTTTTATTTATTGCAGTTTATTACACAGATATTGGTGCTTTTTGGTGCAGCTGCAGTCTTGTAATCCTTTTTGCTCTGCAGCGCAGGTTTCTCTTTTTTTAAATCACCTTCAACGTTAGGTGTCCTACATGTGGATGTTGCTGTATTGTGTACAGCTATTAGAATAGTTTTTTACATTTTAGAATGGGGTGCTTCGAGACCATCCATAATTTTAAAGGGTGTCTTGACTGAAAAGAAAGGTTGAGAAACACGGTTCTAAGACACAGGCTGGAGGGGTGTGACACAGCCTGTGACTGGCAGAAATCTGCCCACACGATGTTATTGCCAAAAAAAAAAATCAAAGATTTGATTTCAAATATATACTTGCATGACAATTTAAAACAATTTATTGATATATATATTTTTTTTACTCTGTATTCCAAAAGCTGTTTTTTCGTTTTGAACAGGTGACCAATAGAGGACTAGAAGCTCTTCCTGCTTATGTTTCCCTGCAGACAGGCTGAGAAAGAGCTGGGTAATGTGAAAGCTGTATACTGATTAGGAAAAAGTTACTTTTTATCAAAATAATTAATTACAGTGCTATCATCCACATACAGAAATAGAAGTGGCAACAAATCACTTTAAGGATGTTGATGCGCTGTGCAGAAGCAGCCCCCCTCATACGCCTATGCTCCTAAAGGTACTGTGTATGGGGCAGATTTTGAGTCTGTTAATGCATTGGGCTGATCTAAGTTCTGAAATGCATGCATTAGGACTGAACATGTGTGTGCACCAGTTAAATCAATTATTGCACTCATAGTTGTACAAATAACAAAAGTTCATCTTCTGAAAATTTTTTTTACTTGCAAAAAAATAAAACAATTTATTTTATTTTCTAAAAGAAGCATGCAAAGAATTGCACCCGCGATCAGCAGATCACAGGGTGCAATTCCTGGCTCCTGAAGACTCTCAGAATAGTCTGCTCGTACCTCTGATATGGGCAGTCAGTTACTTGAGAGTAGGGGTGCAACGGATCGTCACCGATCCGTGATCCGAACGGGCCAGGCTGTTCGGATCGGCACACCCGCGATCCGCGGAGCGCTCCGCGGCCTGGGGTTTTAGGAAAGGCCGCGGCTTCGGCCTAGCTCCGGAGCCACGGCCATCTTGGTACACCCGGCGGCGCTCAGCTGCGTGCTGACGTCATCACCCCGCCCTCAACTCGTGGGTCCGGCGGCTGGCTTGGCGGCGCCGGCTTCTCTTAACACTGTCAGACTAACAGCACTGTAATGTATACAGTGCGGGGGGACATGTGGCTGTATTACAGTGGAGGGGGGGGGCGTGTGGCTGTATTACAGGGGGGGGGGGGGGGCGCGTGGCTGTATTACAGTGGGGGGGGGAGATGTGGATGTATTACAGTGGGGGGGACATGTGGATGTATTACAGTGTGGGGGACATGTGGATGTATTACAGTGGGGGGGGGGGGGGGACGTGTGGATGTATTACAGTGGGGGGGGGGGGGACGTGTGGATGTATTACAGTGGGGGGGGGACGTATGGATGTATTACAGTGGGGGGGGGGGACGTATGGATGTATTACAGTGGGGGGGACGTGTGGATGTATTACAGTGGGGGGGGGGGGGGGACATGTGGATGTATTACAGTGGGGGAGATGTGGATATATTACAGTGGGGGTGATGTGGAGATATTTTTTTTTTTGTTGATCCGAAAATGATCCGATCCGTGACTCTGATCCGAGGAACGATCCGAACCGTGAGTTTTTTGATCCGTTGCACCCCTACTTGAGAGCAGGAAGATCAATGAACTACAAGAACGTTCACCAGCAAAGGCTGACCTACTTGTCTATTCATTCACATGAGCCATGCTGGTTTTTTCAAATTGTGACAGCAGGTGCAGGGAGAAAATCCCCTGCCCACTGTCACAGGGAGGGAGGGGGATCGCAGGGGAGAGGGTGCAGATGCAAGAACATGTTAAAAATTGAACATGCTCCAAAAGTGAACTTAGCCTTTAAACTCTATTATAGACTAATTGAGTCTAACCTTGCCATTAGCAGTATAACAACTGGAAATAAATTAAAGCTGGCCATACACAGGTAGTTTTATTTCATGTAAAAGTGTTACATGCGTTTGTACGCAGCCCCCCCCCCCCCCCCCTCAATACTTTGTAGACCCACCTTTCGTTGCAATTACAGCTGCAAGGCTTTTTTGGGGATGTTTCTACCAGCTTTGCACATCTAGAGTGACATTTTTTGCAAAATAGCTCAAGCTCTGTCAGATTGGATGGAGAACGTCTGAACAGCAATTTTCAGGTCTTACCACAGATTCTCAATTGGATTTAGGTCTGGACTTTGACTGGGCCATTTTAACATGAATATGCTTTGATCTAAACCATTCCATTGAGCTCTGGCTGTATGGTTAGGGTTGTTTTTCCTGCTGGAAGGTGAACCTTGGCTCCAGTCTCAAGTCTTTTGCAGACTAACAGGTTTTCTTCTAAGATTGCCCTGTATTTGGCTCCATCCGTCTTCCCATCAAGTATGACCAGCTTCCCTGTCCCTGCTGAAGAAAAGCATCCCCACAACATGATATTGCCACCACCATGTTTCACGATGGGGATGGTGTGTTCAGGGTGATGTGCAGGGTTAGTTTCCCACCACACATAGCATTTAGCTTTCAAGCCAAAAAGTTAAACTTTGGTCTCATCTGAGCAGAGCACCTTCTTCCACATGTTTGCTGTGTCCCCCACATGGCTTCTAATGGCTTTATTTCAACAATGGCTTTCTTCTTGCCACTCTTCCATAATGACCAGATTTGTGGAGTGCACGACTAATAGTTGTCCTGTGGACAGATGCTGCTTTCTGAACAGCCTCTTCTCCGTTAGTAAGTCATCTGCAAAGTTTAACCCATATTTATAATGGTGTCATAATGCGATTTAGAAAATATGCTCTATGGTAAGTACTGCAGAATTCTCCACTGCATCATTAAAACAAGACACACAAGAAGCACATTAGGAAATAACAGCAGTCAAATTATAATATGGTTAAAGCTCACTAACATTTCCTCTGCATGTCATTTATCCTACTGGCAGAAAATGAATACATTAATATGAATACACAGTAATCCTTTGTCCTAGACCACTTGTCCCATGTACGAGGGTAAGACAATGCCCTTTCTGCCCTATCCTGCCTGTATAGTAAAACCCACAGTCATACAGATACTCAGAAAGGCAAATTTGTACGTGTACAATAGGCTCTGTGACACATGACGGGATGGGTAGCGAGAGCCTCATAATTCTGCTTTGTGTGCAATGTATTAATTCAACACCCAGATGTCTGAGTCATTTTTGAAACAAAAACACCAATGTCTCCTTAATGCCTTCCCAAAGGGAATTGCTAATGGGATTTATGGAATCGGTTTTAGGGTTTTTTTCTTAATAAAATTGCAGTTTATAATTTGTATAAAAGAAATCACGACAACAGGGGACACTTCTGTGTAGTTAAAGTACATGTAACCCCAAATCACTAAAATCTTACATGTTAAAGTGGTTCTATAGGTAAAAGGTTTATACCCCAATGCATCCTCTGCATTACAACGGTAGTAAAGTCCACTTTGTGATTTATACCTATAGGAAAGCCCATAATAAGGTTTACCTGTAGGTAAATTAAAGATCTCCTAAAAACGTGCACCATTTAGGAGATATTCACCCTGGATGCAGCCAGTGACATCACCGGGTGAATACACTCTGAAGGTTCGGCATATCATCATGGCTCTGGCCACTCAGAGCTGGAGCAAGATGGAAGCCCTGTCAGCGGTGACAGTGCACCACTAGAGGGCTTCCTTCTAAGGTAAGCATTTCATAATGTGCTAGTATGCGATGCATACTAGCACATTATGCTATTGTCTTAGTTTGTTTTTTTTAAAAGCCGCAATCTATTACAGCCAGGTGCCCATAGTGAAGATGCCGGGGACCGAAGACAGCGGGTGAGACCGACTGGGATGAGCACACCACTGGATCGTGGGACAGGTGAGTGGCTGTTTTTTTAAAAAAAAAAGTCAGCAGCTATAGTGTCTCTCTCTCTCTCCCCCCCCCCTCAGGGCATGTGGCCTGCTATGGACCAGGCGGGAGGGGGCAGGTGCTCCCTTGTCCGCCCCTTTCCTGACCCACTGGGCTGCATGCTGACAAGGCTCTAGTATGGATTTATTTTTTTAATGTTCCCGTGGGGTTCCCCTTCAAGATTTACAGAGCACAAGTCGCATGCCAAAGTAGGATCAGTTAAGAGGATGATCCGACTTCAATGATATTAAATGGGCTGAAGTCAAACCAAAGTAGTGCAGGAACCTTTTTCAAAGTGGGACCGACTTGTGTCGGAACGATTAAGATGGCCCTCATAGAGAACCATTGATTTACACACGTCATGCGACATGTGCTCACAAAGTGGGAGCATATGTCATACCAGTGTGAACCGAGCCGAAGACCTGATCATCTGACCAGACCGCCCTCAGAATAGGCAAGTAAAAACAAATGCATTGTGTATTTTGGGATTGTTACCCCCCCCCCCCCATTTCCAGCTTATTTGTTTGGTACCTTACCAGTCTTCTACATATACATTATATTCCTAGTCTAGAGTTTACGGGTTACTGGAAAATCTGTTAGGTTGCGCTGTTATGAGCCTTTGCTAGTTCGTTGTGTAGCTCCTGCTCAAATTTACTGTTTAATGTATGGCACAATCTTTTGTAAGTGCAATGTCTAAATAAAATTACAAAAAAAAATAATAATTATGAATAGGTAAAGCCTAGTACACCACGATCAGAAAATCGTACAAAAAAAAAAAAATACTGCATTAGAAGTGATCGTATGGTAATCTGATATAGGTCTGGTACATAGCTGATACTGAATCTGGTACACAGCTTTCAAGAGCCGATCAGGACAGGTTGTGCCAATTATCTGATGGGACAAGCACAATTTTTTTTTTTTTTCGCACGATACTAGATAATACTTGCTCGTGGTGGTCTGCTCACAGGTTCAACACCAAGTCTCACACCTTCCCTTCATGGTTCTCGAACCAAGCAACCCACAAAACCCCCTCAGTGGAATTCTTCCACTACATTTAAAGCAGTTGTATACCCTCAGAAAAAAAAAAAAAACCCTGTAAGGCAAAAGGCATAATGAGCTAGTATCCACTGCATACCTGTGCAAGTTCACCTTACAGAGTTTTCTGTGAAGGTGAACTTACCCTTTAAGGCTTTGGTTCAGATGTGTCCTGCTAGATTTACTTAAAGTGGAAGTTCAGTCAAACACCAACTATTCCTAAATCTACTCTCATCCCCGTTCTAAAGCTTGGTACTCACTAACAATTTATTTATTTTTCTTGTTCAAGCTAGTAGGCTGAACGAAAAGGTGAACTTACACCTTAAAAGCAGAGTTCCAGCTGCAAAAAAAGTGTTTTTTTTTAAAAAGTCAGCAGCTACAAGTACTGTAGTTGCTGACTTCTAATAAGGACACATACCTGTCCAGGGAGCATGCAATGTTGGCCCCCCAAGGTCGATTTGTCCGCTCGGGTGCAGGCGCCGCTCCAACTAAGGGAAACCGGGAGTGGGGCCCTCAGGCTTCACAGCCAGTTTCCTGTTGCGTGGCGCTTTGTGAAGTGCCAGCTTGTCTTCTGGGACACACAGGTCCCGGAAGGCAGCAGGGATGAAGGAGAAGGGCTCACTGTATATACACATACAAATATATATATAACAAAATTTGACAAGGAAAATTGAAACGCTAATTTATTAAGACGTATTTACAAATAATTAGGTGCCATACAACGAATAAGATATCTAAACATTTTTTTTTTTTTTTTTTTAATCTTTAATTGCTTGATTCCTGCATCATCCATGACTCCTAAAATGTAAACAGTCTTCTAGAATTAGAATAAATTAAATGAACTGTGCTTCTGCTAGTAAACTAGGCATAAGAGTTGAAAAGGACACATAGGGCTGAGGACGGCTGCTACGGAACGACTGTCTCTTGCAGTAATAAGATATTACACCATTTCCTGAGACATTACCACAGTCCCTGTTAGTGTTTTACCACAAATACCAACACCCACATGCCCTCACCATATATAACATACAAAATTCATGTTCCTGGAAAAAAAAAAAAAAAAAAAAAAAGTTAAAAACACTAACAGCAACAGTGATGATGTAAAAGACCAGTAAATCTAATAATGCATACAGCATAAGTACTGGGGCATCAGAATTAAAGAAGAAGTACGCACTTAAACAAAAACATACATACTGACTTCATGAAGCAGCATCTGTGCGATGCTGCAGCTGTTCCATGTTGGCTCTAAAAAACAGAGAACTGAGCAATCCTATAACTTTTGATCGCTCACTGTTTCTCAATGTCGGTCACTGCTCTCAGCTCTGCCCCTTCCAGCGCTCACAGGAGTGTCAGGTGGTGGGTGAGGGTGGGCATGACTGGCTCTCAGCCATACACTAAAATGCGAGCTGTCAATCAGGCAATGGTGTAGATCCCAACAATATTGTTGGTATCCTTCCAGAACCTGGTGAATCTCTGCCCACTTTGGGTGCACCACTGCACATGTGCGGTGACATTTCCAGTCTGGGAATGATGTACATTATATCCTGCACATGGGTAGTGGGGGGTCCGATAGAGGACAGTATTTTAGGTGGACACATACATGCTAACTTTAATTGACACTCCATTCGTGTTTTCTTTATGATGTTTTGAGTTTGTCTTCAGGGATTTCCTGCTGTGTACCTTACAAGAGGGTACCCATGCCATGGAGGCATACGGGGGGGGGGGGTACTGCTCTTACTCATGGGCATAAGGACAATACTGGAGCGGAGAAAATCAGGGGAGAAAGATGGAAAGAGGCAAGAGAAGAAAAAAAAGGGGGGGGGGGGGTTTGGAAGGTAAGAGGAGGCAGTCTTTGCTCTGGAGGTTCATTATGGGTATGTCAACACATCATGTAGATTACAGTTCCAGGAAGCATAGGCGGTTGAGTCGATGGAAAGAAATCTAGCCAAGGCTGCCAGATACGCAAGAATTTATCATGCGTGTCAGTTAGTATCACTGTCAATTTCTCGTTCGCCAGGGTACCATGCAAGTCTTTTTCACTTTGTCAAAGTTTAGAATCTTTTGCAATCGTCCGTTTTGGGGACGAAAAAATATGGGACTCAAGAGTACGCTCTCGATTGGTTGCGCCTTCTATTGGTTTGTGTAGAAGCGCCTCCCAGGGGTCTTTTTGTAAATTTATATGCAACACCGAGTTGACCATGTTATAGACCCTTAACCACAGTCATTTGACTTTAGGGCATGTCCACCATATAGGTTTCATGTCTCCTAGATCTGAGCAAACTCTAAAGCATGTAGAGGGGTAAGTAGGGAGGCGTTTCACTATTCTGACCAAAGGACCATTGGGACAAAACTTTAAAGGAATTTTCTAAAGTTGTTACATTATAGGAGGAACATTATAAAGACTCCCAGATTTTCTTTTCCAGGTCTCAGGGGTTTGCATGGCACCCAGGTCCCTTTTTCAGTTGGAATTTTTTTTTTTTTTACAGAACTCTCAGCTGCCCTCTGGATATCTGCAGTTACAGTGGCCCCTTTTCCCTTCTTGGGACCCTTTCACCATGGGATCGCTCCACCACACGGATTGTTTTTACCTTTAATCCAAAGGCTTGCGACTGCTAAACTCTGAGTATTCAGTAATCAGAGTACCAGGTTGTTGTAATTTGTAAAATGCTTTTATTATTTATTCTTGTAAAGCCGGTTACATTAATGACCCTGAGGAAGAGTGATACTCAAAACACATCTAGCAGACTTTACATCAAGACTGTTACACTTTAATCTATGAGAGTTGCCTATGGGGCTCTCTTCCCCTATGGCAGGAATATGCAATTAGCGGACCTCCAGCGGTTGCAGAACTACAAGTCCCATGAGGCATAGCAAGACTGACAGCTACAAGCATGACACCCAGAAGCATGATGGGACTTGTAGTTTTGCAACAGCTGGAGGTCCGCTAATTGCATATCCCTGCCCTATGGTCTAAGCCCACAGTACATGTCTCAAAACATAATTTCATGCAACAGTTTTTATATACAAATTTATATCTGGAACCGTGAAAGTCCCATAAACCCATGATATTTTTTTGCGTAGCATAAGCTTGTGGACACCTTACCATCAAACCTAACTATGCTGTCAAGCGTATTTAGGCACCCCTTCAAATTCTGGTTGGTTCCAGTGAATATATGGTTAATAGCATACGACGACATTTTAGAAAATTTTGCGCTTCCAGCACTGTGACAACAGTTTGGTGAAGACCCTTTTTTGTTCCACCATGGCTGGGTCTCTGCATAAAGACAAGTCTAGAAAGCCCTAGTTTGATTTGGACTACACAGAGAGCCACGACTTCAACTTTACGGAACACCTTTGAAATAAATTTGAATGCCGATTGAAAACCAGGTGTTCTTGTCCAACATCAGTGCCCGACCTACCAAATGCTCTTTTGTCTGAATGGGCACAACATGTCCAGACACTCCGAAATTTAGCAGAAAGCTTTCCTTGAGGAGTGGAGGCTGATATAGCTACAAAAAAAAAAAAAAGGGGGGGGGGGGGGGCGCAATTCCATAATAATGCCAATTGTTTCAGAATAGAATGGCAAGAAGTACATATTTAGGTGTGATGATCTTGTTGTCACATATTTTTCCCCAATACAGTGCATAGACAAAATAAGTTTTAGGGTCCTTTCACACTGATGCGCTCCCATTGCCTTACAATGGAAGGTGCCTTTTTGGTGCACTTCTGAAAAATCGCACCTTCTTTTCAAAGCGCAGTACGCCTGCAGTGAAGAGTTAATTTATTTTTTCAGACGGCACTTTTGTCACCCCGGAAATGCACAGCAAAAGTGCACTAGTGTGAAGTATACTTTTTTTGTTGCAATCTGACCACTTCCATCACCAAATTTTTTATTAGTTTCCCAACAAGTGTCCTTTTATTTTTTCCATCAGCCCATCCCCCACAGTTTTTACCTTTTGTATCATTTGACCCTCCCATTTAGATTGTAAGTTCTAATGAGCAGGGCCCTCCGATTCCTCCTGTATTGAATTGTATTTTAACTGTACTGTCTGCCCTAACGTTGTAAAGCGCTGCAGAAACTGTTGGCGCTATATAAATCCTGTATAATAATATTATTATTATTCATTTGAAATGGAAAGCCACGATAAAAAAAAATTATGAACTGTAGACCCATGGGCAAACTTAAAGTTTAGCCACCTTGTAGAAAGTTCCCTCTTACATCCATTAAAAATATTAGAAGTTTAAAGTAACAGACTGGTAGACGTATTTTCCATAAATTAAATAACAAAAACGGAATTATTTTCTTCAAAGTTGTTTTCGTAGCGTTATTTGTACCTTAATCTATGTACAGTATAGTTTGTGTTTATTTTTTTTTCATTATGGATATAATAAAGGGAGGGTAATGTCAGGTGTTTTTCTACGAGCTGTGTCCCATAGGGGCGATTTTTCTTCACTTCCTGTCCCATAGCCAAAACAGGAAATTAGGGGAAACCGCTCCAAAAAGGAGGAAATCCTGGTGTGACACCAGAACTAGCGTCCCCATTTGAAGATTTCGCCTCTATTCCTGTTCTAATGTCAACCCAAAATTTGGGACTTTTAATTTCACTTACTGTTCACTCCTGTTTACCACTCGACAAGAATGGTAAACAGAACAAATAGAGGAGGGTAAATCTGGCTGACAGGGCACAGACAGAGCAATAAAAATTGACTGGTGTTCTAATCCATCACCACTTTGTTCAAAACTTAAAAAAAATTAAAAAAAAAAAAAAAAAACACGTTTGCCGCTCGTTACATTAAAAAAAAAAAAAAAAAAAAGGAATTAAAAAATAATTTGCCCTTGGTTACATTTTAAAAATGAGCTGGGAGATGGCCCCTGCGCATTGGCCACACATAGCAAAGCAACATTACTTTTCCCCTGAAAAGGGGTAAAATAAGATAATTTCTATAAACTTGTATATTAGTTTTTGAAGCTCCAATTCTATTAAGTTACTGAAAGGTCCTAATAAATCACACACGATTATCAAAAGTATTGGTACGCTGCCTTTACAAGCACATGAACTTAAATGGCATCCCAGTCTAATGGCCTGTACACACAATCCAAAAATCGTACAAAAAAATGATGATTTCGAAGCGATCGTACAATAATCTGATCGTTAGCACACTGCTTTCGAGAGCCGAACACAACAGTTCAGCCGAAGTTATCCGATCAGACAAGCATGAATATTTTTCTTGTACGATACCAGAAATCATATGATTTTTGCTTAACCACTTGCCACCCAGGCCAATTCTGACATTTCTCTCCTACATGTAAAAATCATCATTTTTTTGCTAGAAAATTACATAGAACCCCCAAACATTATACGTTTTCTTTTTAGCAAAGACCCTAGAGAATACAATTGTGGTTGTTGCAACTTTTTATCTCGCACAGTATTTGCGCATCGCTTTTTTGGGAAAAAAAACAGTTTTGTGCTTTAAAAAAAAAAACAAAAAACAGTAAAGTTAGCCCAATGTTTTTGCATATAGTGAAATATGAAGTTATGCCAAGTAAATAGATACCCAACATGTCACGCTTCAAAACTGCATACGCTTGTGGAATGGCGCTAAAGTTCGGTACTTAAAAATCCCCACAGGCAAAGCTTGAAATTTTTTTTACTGGTTACATGTTTTGAGTTACAGAGGAGGTCTAGGGACAAAATTGTGGGCGGGACTTACGTATGCGTTCACTTCTGTGTGCGAGAACATGGGGACAGGGGCGCTTTAATCATTTTTTTTTATTATTAATTACAGTATATACTCGAGTATAAGTCAAGATTTTCAGCCCTTTTTTTTTTTTTTTTTTTTTAGGCTGAAAGTGCCCCCTCGTCTTATACTCGAGTCACCGCCGTCTGCCTACATGATCAGCGTGTCATGCAGACAGACGGCGGCCAGCGTGTGATAATACCATTCGGCAGTCATTCTACTGTTCAAAAGCCGCGCCTCCTCCTCGTCTGTGATAGGCAGAAAACTCCATTACCCGGCAGTCAGTCTACACGCTATCACGGACATTCTCTCATCCTCGTCCGTGGTATGAGGATGAGAGAAAGTCTGACCGCTGACAAATGGGAGTGTTCTACCTATCACAGACGAGGAGAAGGCGCGGCTTTTGAACAGTAGAATGGCCACCGAATGGTATTATCACACGCTGATTGGTGCAGAGCGGCACACGGAGGCACACATGCACAGGGACACATGCACAGGGACACATGCACAGGGACACGGGACACATGCACACATACACGGGACACATGCACACATACACGGGACACAGGGAGGTATGCAGCTGCAGATGGGCATTGTTGACCCTCTTTTTCCACTTACAGTAGCTGCTGCATTTCTCACCCTCGTCTTATACTCGGGTCAATAAGTTTTTCCCAGTTTTTTGTGGTAAATTAGGGGCCTCGACTTATACTCAAATCGACTTATACTCGAGTACATGCGGTATACTTTTTTTTTTTTATTTTGACACTTTTATTCCTATTACAAGGAATGTAAACATCCCTTGTAATAGGAATATGACATGATAGGTCCTCTTCATAGTGAGATATGGGGTCAATAAGACCCCACATCTCACCACTAGGCTGGGAAGCCTGAAATAAAAAAATAAATAAACTGTTCACGGCATTTCCAGCCGAGGCGGCCCCGTTTTTTCAAATGCAGAGGCCGAGCGTGACGCGCCATCTGGTCCGCCGGAAATCTCTATGATCAACATCCGGGGCCGGCGGATCCTGTGTCCGACTCACCGTAGCGGTGAGTCGGTAGAAGCACCGGAGGGCGGCGGGAGAGGGACATCCCCTCTCTCCTCCCATAAGAACGATCAAGCGGCGGACCAGCCGCTATGATCATTCTTATGGTGTAGGGAATCACCGGCTGAAGACGGCAATATTTGAATGATGTCTGTAGCTACAGGCATCATTCAGATATCCCCGCTCAAAGTCTGTCACGTCATATGACGGCAGGCGGACGTGAGGCGGTTAAATACAATACAAATACACTACAACACATTACATCACTTTTGAATTTTATTGTCATACGAGAATTTTCATAACTTTAGTAACCTATTCAATTTCTACCTGCGACTAGCAAGCGAAAAAAGTCAGACGATCTGTCGTCCGATTTTCGTATCTTGTGTATTGGGCATTAGTCCGTAGGGCTCAATATTGAGTTGGTCCATCCTTTGCAAGGAAGGTCCATGGATGAGACATGGATAAGCGAGTCTGGGGTGGAAGAACTTGACTGACCTCAACCCAATAGAACACCTTTGGGATGAATTCAAGCGGAGACTGCGAGCCAGGCCTTCTCGTCCAACATCACTGCCTGCCCTCACAAATGCACTTTTGGAAGAATGGTCAAACATTCCTATAGATACACTCCTAAATCTTGTGGACAGCCTTACCAGAAGAGTTAAAGCTGTTATAGCTGCAAAGGGTGGGCCAACTTAATATTAAACCCTACGGACTAAGACTGGGATGCCATTAAAGCGGTTATATACTGCTGGTGGGTTTTTTTTTATATTTTCCTGCAAGGTAAAGTCATAATGTGCTAGTATGCCCAAGGGGCAGTGGATTTGTACGCTTTAATTGATAGCCTGTCTTTGCCTTCTCTATGGTGTGTGCGCGCAAGAGGAAAGACAGCTGTATCAAGGGCAGTAATAATTGGACCTCATGACACAGACTGGGGCAGAGTTTGCATTTAAAAATGGCTTCTATGTGCATAATTGGTAAAACAGGTCAATTCATAGTAGGGTTGGCAATGCTCTTTGTTCACCAACTCCATCTATGGAGTGACTCCAGTAGTTGAGCTCCAGTTGCAGGCTAGCTCCTGAGCATAAGGAAGCTTTCAACTCCAGCTCTAGGCAGCTCCAGAAACCACAGTCTGCCTCCAAAGCTGCTCCAAAAACGTGGAAAGCTACCAAAAAATACTAAGTAATATTTTCCAGCCGTTGAATGGTACCCAAGAGGTTATAAAAAGCGTATTTTAGAGCTGAACGATTAATCGTTAAAAAAAAAAAAAAAAATCAAATCTCAATTCAATCACCCCCCCATTCATCTTAATAGAGCATTTCATTTCCTGGATTCATTCATGTAACAAATGCAGAGCTTTCTCTACTTGAAAAAAAAGTATTTTTTTTAAAAGCTGGCAAATGTTTATAAACATTGCTCAGCGCTGGGAGATGACTATAAACAAAGTATCATTCAGTTCTTTTAGATCAAAGGGATGAATTCCGGTCTGTAAATGAGGTCAGTTTAACCACTTAAAGAGACGAAACCTTTTTCTGACATTTGTTGCTTAATGCGGAGTGCTGCCGAAAATAAAAAAAATGTAATTAAAAAGTCAGCAGCTACAAATACTGCAGCTGCTGACTTTTCATACATGGACACTTACCTGCCCAGGGCGCCCGCGACGTTCTCACCCAAAGCCAATCCCTTGGCTCCAGGTGGAGGCGCCGACATCTTCGGTAAGGGAATCAGGAAGTGAAGCCTTGCAGCTTCACAGCCTGGTTCCCTACTGCGCGTGCGCTGCGTGATCTCACTGGTCCCTGCTGTCTTCTGGGACCTGTGTGTCTATTTTTTTTTAGCAGAGATCCTAGAGAATAAAATGGCAGTTGTTGCAGTGTTTTATGTCACACTGTATTTGCACAGCGGCTTTTCAAACGCAATTTTTTGGGAAAAAATACACATCAATGAATTAAAAATAACAAAAACAACAACAAAAGAAAAATATACAACACACACACACACTAAACCATAAAGTTAGCCCATTTGTTTTGTATAATGTGAAAGATGTTACGCCACAAGATTTGTGATCTTTATTCTAAGCAAAAAAAAAAAAAAAAAATCTTGAGTCTCATTTTAGCCAGAATCGTGCAGCTCTAGCGTATTTCAGAGATATTACAGGAATGTTATGAGTTTTACAGGGTTTTTTGCACCTGTATCAAATGTCTGGAGTAGGGATGCACCGATACCGTTTCTTTTTACAATGAGTACAAGTACCGACAACGCTGTATCCTGGCCTAGGTCGACAAGGCCCATGCCTAAAAACAGCGTCGCTTTACCGCCGACGCAACCACCGCCCCAGTGTGAAAGGGGCCTTAGTGTTTCAGGGCTGAGCAATGTTGGTAATAAACATTGCTGGCTGCTTTTTTTTTTTTTTTTGACAGTTCCAATTACCAGACCGTGGAGACCCACTGACAGCTCAAAGATCCAGGCCTGAAAGTATCGTTGCATTTGCATGAGTATCGATACCTGTGCAAATACACGGTATCGGCACCGATACTAGTATCAGTGCAACCCTAGTCTGGAGTTTGCTTGGTAAGAGAAGGAGAACTATCCTAGAGGAGAGAAATTCTTCAGGCATGAAAAGACGTAGATCGCACGTTGACAGTCATTCCCACTGATGTCTATCAAATCAAAAATGCCAGAATATGAAAAAAAAAAAAAAAAAAAAAAAAAAAAAAAAATCGATCTCATGTACTTTTCACAGTATACAGCATACAGTGACTGGTACAGGTACAATTAGAAAGAATGGAATTCTGCATAGTCAGGTAAGGCATAGCAGAAAAACGCTCAAGTGCGAAATGAGACTGAAGACTTTTCCTTGGACTGAATCCCAGGATCATATATCAAGAAGTGAATCAAATATAGCCTACAATGAAGTACCATTTCTGAGAAGATCCACCCATGAATTCTTTATACATAGTTGAGGACTCCTCTCTCACCACATCGTTCACACATTCCTGGCAAACCAATTTAGAAGACAAAACAAGAAATCCTTTCTATAGATAGAACATTTCCTAGAGCCCGAAAGCATTTGAACTGGTAAAACCTTGAGTCCAGTCAAGCTGTTTCACATTGCCCTTTTAATATCACTTTAATTTGCCAATGTTGTTTTTTTCAAAAAAATAACAAACATGTTATACTTTCCTGCTCTGTGCAGTGGTTTTGCACACAGCAGCCCGGATCCTCCTCTTCTTGGGTCCCCTGCTGACACTCCTGGCCCCTCCCTTCTGCCGAATGCCCAGAGAACAAGCAGATTGCAATGGGGGCACCGGAGCAGGTTAGCACCCGAGCCACTGCTCTGGGCATCCATTCACACACAGACCTGCGGCTCAGCCCCACCCCTCTCTCTCTTCAATGGTTCACCGGCTGTGATTGACCTGGCTCCCGCTGCGGTCTCAGCCAATGAGGAGGAAAAATTCCCGCCGGACTTGTGCACATCGCTGTAACGCGATGGGGCTCAGGCAAGTAGGTTTTTTACCTTCATGCACAAAACCTTGAGCCTTTCGAACCACTTAAATAGTACTAATAAACCCCCAGGTTTAACCCAACATAAAAAAGGATAAAAAAGTAAAAATGGACTTTGAATTACTAAAAAGAGACCCAAATGTGCATCAATAAAATCTGTTCAAAAAGTAAAAGTATACAGACAAAGATGCAGCATACACCCAGCTGGAACCACCCAACCAAAATATAAAATAACTTTCGCAATATGTAAAAGAAGAATGCAACTGTGAAGGTTAGCCAAACTGTCTTTTTCTGGAGTTGAAGGCCATTTACCAGTGCCCATCAGTGACTCTCCATGATTGACTAAGAATAAGAAAGCGCTTTACATGTCAAAGCCAACATGCCAATTTTTGGGCATTTATTATGCTTCATTGTTTACTACTACTAGCAAACTTCTTACAGATACACTGGTTATATGATTTCCAGAGTGTGCAGACCACCATGGCACTCCCGAGCACTCTCAAGGTATCATTCTCATTTTCAAGGTGTCTTCTAAGCATCCCTTAGGTTACATTTACACTACTGCGATAAATTAAAAAAAAAAAAAAAAAAAGCGAACAAAAAAAAAAAAAGTTACATTTAAGGCAGTAATCCCACTCCGCTCTTAACATACTCAGTTGCTCTCAACTTTTGGCAGTGTTCCTAAAATCAAAGAGTCACAATCAGCTGGCAGCTTTAAGATTTACTGTTGCTGAAGAGGGAAGAAAACAGGAAAGACACAGATTAGGGAGGGAGCAAAGAAAAGCAGGTGAGACAGGACAAACTCTGCTGCTACGGAGACACAAAGGTTATGGTGGTAGCTTGACAATCACACACACACACACACACACACACACGTAACTGGAACGCTATGTTAGGAAATGCAGGCAACGTTGCCGCATCTCTAAAAAGAGATTTGTAATTGATCCTTTTTCAGAATCATTTGACAGGTGGCAAGGAGGCGATAGACCAATCGCCTCCTCGCTGCCTTTATTAACCCTGTAAATGTCACACCACTTTGTTGCAACCATGTGCAATACATGTGTTTTCAGGGCAGTTGTACAGACCTATTCACTTGAATGTGTTGCAATCAGTGGCGGTACTTGCTGCTGAATGCAACAGGGGGTATAATTTTTGCTGCATGTGTACACCCAGTATAGCTTCTGTCATCCTTCCTTTCTAACTGACCCAAGACATACAATGAAGGCTGGAAATGTACATATTTTAATTGTGGAAAGCAGCATGTAGTTTGAGACCAAAGAGGTGGGAAAGTTTCCAAGAAGTGACTGCTCTGGGCTTCATAAAAATACAGCACACACTAATTTTGGTAGAATTATTAATGTGGAATGTATGCTCTTTTGTTTAACATTAATAGTTATCAAATTGTTATGCATAAAGTTGCACTTTAAGCTGCAAAGGCAGCCAGACAGGGGTGTACACATGCAGCAAAAATGATACCTCCTGTTGCATTCGGCAGGCAGTACTGCCACTGATTGCAACCCATTCAAGTGAATGGGTCTGTGCCACAACTGCCCTGAAAACAGATGAATTGCACATGGGAGCAACACAGTGGTATGACATTTACAGGGCTAATAAAGGTAGTGAGGAGGAGATTGATCTATTACCTCCTTGCCACCTGAACCTTTTTTGGTAGAATAATTCGCCCCTTCCCGAACACACAACAAAACAACTTATTCACTCCTTGGTTATATCCCACCTTGACTACTGCAACTCCCTCTTCACTGGCCTACTTCTACACAGGATATCCCTCCTTCAGTCTATTATGAATGCAGCTACTAGACTTATACATCTTAGTAACCAATCCCCCTTTACTGGATTCCACTAATCCAATGTATAAAATGTAAAATACTAATCACAATGTACAAAACCATCCACAACATTACACCCAGCTACATCGCCAACCTCATCTGCAGATATCTCCAAAATCATCCTTTTTGCTCCTCCCAAGACATCTTGCTACCTCCTCCCATGCTCGCCACCAGAACTTTTCTGTGGCCTCTCCCATCCTCTGGAACTCCCCACCCCAGTATGCGCGGTCAGCTCCTACCCTGTCCACCTTTAGGCGATCCTTGAAAACAAATTTATTCAGGGAAGTCTACCCCACCTCCAAAAACTGTACTTGAGTCACCTCCATCAGATCATTCCCTGCAGCTATTACCTTTTGTACCACCTCCCCCTCCCTTTAATTGTAAGCTCCACAAGCAGGGCCCCTCTATCTTGAACTGTTTAGCTGTACTGTCCTCCTTTAAACCCCTTTCACACAGGCGACTCCGCCTAACGCGGGGGTCCGCAACCTGTAGATCGCGAACAGGTGACTGGTAGGTCACAGTCTGGGCTTGCTGACCCACCATTCCAGAACATCAAAACAGAGTGCAACGCCGAAGGACTACTTGTAAAGTTGGAGCTGTAGTAGGAAGCAATAGCCGCATAAACCGATGCGTCCTTTGTAGTGCTGGCTCCTGTCCCATGAGTGATACCAACTGCACTCCACCTCTTATCCTGGCTAGCGGTATCCAGAGTGGTGCCAGCAGCAGGAAAGAAGAGATCTTCAGGTCAGTGTGAAGCAATACACTGGGCAAGAATGAGAATAATGTAGTGGTTTTCAAACTATGATCTTTGGACCTCTTTAAGGGGTTGTAGACATGTACTGGGTAGTCCACAAGCAGGTGGACAGTTGGGTGTCAGAGGGTGGTGGAAGTTCTCTAATCCCAAGCTGTGATGTAATCCTTAAGCAACGGGTGAGGAGGCTAGTTAGAGATCCCCTACCAGGTACTGATGCAGACCACAGGGAGTCTTGTCAAGCAGCTCCCATTAAGAGTCTACTCCGAAAGGCAAGTCATTAAAAAAAAAAAACAGAGTGGAACAAAAGTGAGATTAATTGGCGTACAAAACCAGTTGATGAAATCGCCTAATGTGGACGTTTTAAAAGGTATGGTGGGGTTGAGGGGGCTAGAATAAGTGGCAATTTAAGAATTAGATATTTGTACATTATCATATAAATAGACTACTTCATTCTGTTTAATGATAGCAGGTTTGTATATAGCTGTGATAGCTATATTAGAACTGGTTAGTAATATTTGCTCACAATGCAGTCCAGCTACAGTTAACTCATAGCAAAATGTGTTTTATAAGATCTCCCCTCCACTCACTATATAGGTCACTGTGGCCCCCGAGCAGTCCATGGCTGGGGGGCCACTGATTATATGAAAAGCAGATGAGGCCCAAGCAACCAGCAGCATGCTACAAAGCACAGATATCATCAGAAAAGGCAGAATCCTTCTCACATACCATGCATTTTATAGGTTGAGCGCCCTGCAATTTTCCGGATATAAAACTGGTGGAGATATAGACAGGTTGTGAGGAATTCAATTACCTGCAGGTCAGCTTGTGAGTCCTTTTATGCCAGGCTCATTTAATTCTTGGCCCCAAGGCGTCTTGTAGAGTGGACATTGGCTTCTTTAAAAACCTGCACCAGATGTTAAGGCGAGGTCCAGCGGCCCACGGGCTAGAGAGAGAGGTAAAACATTTGTTAGCTGCGGAAGGAAATATAACACTGATAAAAGTGTACGGCTTTAAATGATCGTAATTTACACAAGTAGTAAAAAATCTGAAATAGTTTAGAAGCATGGACTATATATTGCAGTTATACTGAAGGTCAGTAGGGGGAAGGAACTGAATCACACATACATGGAATACCAGGACACAGGCTGCCCCTCCCTAGAGAGAGAAAAATCACACAGACCAGACAAAAAAACAGCATATATAAAGATCAGGCAAGTACTAGGAAAGTGGTGGGCACGAACAAAAAAAGTACCCTGTATTAGGTCTTTAATGCACTTTCTAACATATCCATACAGCCAGCATATACTCAGTTTGTAGGTAGACAGTGAAGAGTTATAACACCTACAAAAGAGTACATTAAAGCTGAACTCTGAGCAAAAAAAACTTTGATCATTGTTAGCCACAAAGGATTTAAATCAATTTTGTTTGCACCAAATGTATTTGAAAACTCAGTTACTACCTTGTAAAAAGTAGCAATGACACATAGCCCGTGCAGACAAAAAAGCTGTGGGAGGGGCCCAGATGACCCACTCACAACAGACTGCCTGCAGAAAAGGACAGGAGGGGGTGGAGACAAGACCAGTCACCATGCAGAAGGAGAGAGTGCAGCAGTGACTGGTCTTTATTACAGGAAGCTCCAGCACAGAGGCAAAGCTTCACACTGGATTACTACATAGAGCTGGAAGAAATACACAAAGCACGCCAAGATTTACGTTAGAATAGACATGCCTCTTGTAACTTATACACAATGGTTGCTTATTCCATTGTCCAGCTTTAATCACTTGCTGTCCACCGCATAGCAGATTTACTGCTATAGGGAGGCTCTCCTGTGCAGAATCAAGTATACATACATGTAATGCTGCACTTCCGCCTAGAGGGCGGCGCACCACTGGAAGCCTGCTGCTTCTGTGATCACAACAGAAGCGGATCTGCGATTGCCAGGCACTGGATGTCCACCGACACCAACCAATCGTGTCTAAAAACACACAGAACGGAGATCTGCCAATTTAAACAAGGCAGATCTCTGTTCTGACAGGGGTGGGATTGATTTTGTGACTATGCAAAGCAGGAAATAAAATCCAACTCTTTCCTTAGTAAAAGCGGCACATACAGTACACAAACACTGGCTAGGCACACATTAAACCCTTTGATCACCCTAGAGGTTTAAATCCATTCCCAGTCAGTGTCATTTGTACAATGACAGTGCATATTCTTGTCACTGATCACTGTATAATGCCGCGTACACACAAGCAGATTTTCCATCGGAAAAAACAGAATTCCGCTTAAGCTTGGCTTGCATACACACGGTCACACAAAAGTTCTCTGAACTTTCGACCGTCAAGAACGCGGTGACGTACAACACTACGACAAGCCGAGAAAATGAAGTTCAATGCTTCCAAGCGTCAAATTGTTTCCGAGCATGCATAGGAATTTTGCGCGTCAGAATGTGTACAGATGATCGCATTTTCGGATAGGAACTTTTCCAGACCGAAAAATAGAGAACCTGCTCTCAATCTTTTGCTGGCTGGAATTCCGCCAGCAAAAGACCAATGGAGCATACACACGGTCGCATTTTCCGACAAAAAGCTCTCATCGGACTTTTGCTGGCAGAAATTCCAATCGTGTGTACGCGGCATTAGTTTCACTGGTTCCCGCAAAGTGTCCAATTGTCCACAGCAATATCGCAGTTCCGCTATAAGTTGCTGATCTCAGCTATTGCTAGTATAAAAATTTTAAAATTCCGATAGCGATAGAGAGATATAAATTTATAAAGAAATTAGTTTTTACATATTTTAGTGGGTATGTTTTATAGCAGAAAGTGAAAAAAATTATAGTTTTTTGTGTAAAAAAAAAAAAAAAAAAAAAAAAAAAAAAAAAAATGCAGTGGTGATCAAATACTACCAAAACAAAGTTCTATTTGTGGGAAAAAAAAAAAGACATGATTTTATTTGGGTGCAGCGCTGCATGACAGCGCAATTGTCCGTTAAAGTAAGTAGACGCATACTAAAGCTACTTTGTTTTGGGCTGCAGTGACATGTGGCAAGGGGTAGTGTGATGGCAGATTTACGTCATCTAATCCTTTTTTTATAAGAACTTTATTTGAAGGCTACTTTCACACTGGGGTGGGCAGGCATCGTTGGTAAAAGCAGCACTATTTTTAGTGCCACTTTACTGTCGCTTTAGCGCCGCTATTCGGCCGCTAGCGGGGCGGTTTTAAAAAGGGTTAAAACTGCCCGCAAAGTGCAGCTGCAGTGGCGGTTTTCCGGCACTGCCCCAATGTTTTCAGGAGCGCTGTATACACCGCTCCTACAGCGCTGCAAAGATGTGGCTTGCAGGACTTTTTTTTACCGTCCTGCAAGTGCACCGCTCTAGCGTGAAAGCCCTCAGGCTCACACTGGAGAGACAGGAGAGGTTCTTTACAGGTGCTATTTTTAGCGCTGTAGCACCTGTAAAGCGCTTCAGTGTGAAAGTAGCCGAAGTGTACAAAGTGATGTTTCGTTCATGTCACCGCATAGTAGCGAGATGCATTGCGCTGCTGTGGGGTGACATGCGGCACCATCCAGTTAGGGTTGATAAGATGCAGCATGTCTGTATATCATCATACCTTGCTGCTTGCACCTGTAGGCTGTGTTGTAGTGAGAACAGGGGAACATAGAAAACAATGGTTTTCTATGTGCCCTAGCAGTAACCGGCATTCTTCCAGTGCAGAAAAACACTAGTCAGTGCACTAGTGTGAACGGGCCTTGAGAGAGTTGATACTTCAACTGCTATTGTGTAGATTTTACTTCACTTCTGGTGCCAAAAACAGTAAGTGAAAGGAGATCTCACTAAAGTAAGGAAACTCTTCTGAGACAGTTGTCACCAACTTTTGGATCTTTGCCTACTTTCAGTGACAAGGTTTACCAGGACAAACTGAATGAACAAATTCCCCCTACAGAGATGGGGGGGGGGGGGCCCAAGCTGTTTTTTTTTGGCATGGGGTTCCCCCTCAAGAGCCATACCAGACCCCCCATTTTTTTATAACTTTGGCGTGTGGTTTCATCCATACCAAAGCCAAAGGAATTGTTTTGATTGGTCAAAGTACAAGTTGCAATCATCTCGAAGTTGGATCAAAATCGGATCCTGTTCATTGAAGTCCCACGGAAGTCGGACCTGAAGGGCAAAGTCGGATTGGAAGTCATGTGACTTCCGTGATGGATCAGAGTGAACATAGCCTCAATGATCAGTGTAAAGATGGAGTCAACCATGACTGCATTGCATTTAAAGTATTCGTCTTTAGCACTTATGATCTATCGCATTCAATTGCTGGAGAGGTGGTCAGAAAAGGATAACACCACAAAAAGTGCACTTGATCTTATAAAGCTGGGTCTAGGAACACCATTACCTACTAAAATGGAATCGATTGGCCTGCTGCCATTCATCTTCTGCTCCTAGCCGGCTACAACAAAACACGACTGGCACAAATTCAGTTCCCTTACGTACAAGGCCAATTGTGTATAGCTGATAGGATGTAGATTTTTGACATGCTGAATCCCTGCCTGTGAAACCCAGGACAGGGTATACCAGGATTTCAGCCTCACTTACGACTGGAGCACGAGAGGTAGTTTGAAGAGCGCATGATGAAATGCCAAAGACTTTGTAAGGCAGGGGTCTCAAACTGGAAGCCCTCCAGCTGTTGCGAAACTACAAGTCCCATGGGGCATTGCAAGGCTGACAGCTACAAGCATGACTCCCACAGGCAGAGGCATGATGGGACTTGTAGTTTTGCAATAGTTGGAGGGCCACCAGTTTGAGATCCCTGCTGTAGGGGCTCATCCACACAGGCAGAGAGAGCTGTACACTGAAAAACTAACATATCTCTGTACCTGGGAGAGACAGGCGTTTGTGTACAAATCAATGACAGGCTGTGGCTGTGGCTGGTAACTGCTCAATCGATCGTCTACTTGCATGCAGTTTGCATCCAGGACACTCATCTGCCCTGAAAGGTGATAAATGCTTGTATAGACTCGGCCTGCCATTCGTTTGTACAGGTGGCTGTATACAAACACCTGTCAATTGGGCCTGCAGGAGACATGCTTATTTTTCATAAAGTACGGTTCGCTGCATTCATGTGAATGAGCCCTAAAAAGCTTGCTGGACCATACTACAGAGGATTTAAATAAAGCTCACAGTAAAGCGCATCTGAAGCTAGTTTTTGGATTGTGACCTCAGAAGATTCACCCGCTCTTCATGACCTAGGGACCACTAGAACTGAAATCCACAATATTGCTGGAACAGAGGTAATGAGGAAAACTTTCAGGACATTTGTTGGGGTGACCACTAGGAAAGGATTTCCTTAACGTTAGAGGTCTCCTTCCCCCAAGACAGGAGCAAATCTCCCCCATGGGACGTATACAACAAAAAAGTTGACAGTTTTTTTACCACTTGCTACTCCTTCTAAAAAAGAATACAGCAATGTTCGGGCTTTAGATATACTTTAATCCAAAGCTAAACTCCAGGCAGCTATAAAATACATGAAATAGTGCAGTTCGGTATTCAAAAAAAACATCCTTAACCGATTTCTTTTTTTTAATGCACACATTGCGAGTACCAGAATTTGCTTTGGGATCACCTTCCTGCAGTCCCTGTACAGCAGAATCAAACAGAGGGAAAAGCAGCACAAGGAGCCAACAATTATGCTGCAGTGTAAGTAGCATGCTGATAGGAGGAGAGAGCCGAGTGACTGGTGATTGGTTTACAGATGCAGTATAGTGCTGTCTGTGCACTGTTCCCTGATATTCCGGCCAGGGAGCATGTACTCATACTACACATCCCATTATTCACTTGTGTATGCTTGCTCATTTATTGAAAATGTCCCCCGCCGGCTCCAAGACTGAGAACCGATCGATCAAAGACCACCAATCATTTCGTTCTCAGAGCTCTGAGAGCTGGGGACCGTCAGTCAGGCTCTCTGCTCTGCACCCTCCGTGCTCACTGGAGCGCTGGACTGTGGAAGGGACGGGAGTGGCCGGCTCAGCCTCTCCACGGCTCGCTGAGAGCCTGAGCCGGGTGCTGATTCAGGCATTTTGGGTAGATCCCGACCATATGGTCGGGATCCTTCCCGAGCCTGGACCGACTCTGAGGTCAGCCGACAGAGGGCTGTAGCTCGCTGTCTACTGAAAATGGGTCACAGGAGTGCAGAATGAAGTGCACTCCGGTTCTCCACAGAAGGAGTACAGCCAGCCAAACAAGCTTTGGTTGTACTTCTCATTTAACTGCAAATCTTCCAAACAGTTACAAACTACAAAGGTGACATAGTGGAGCGTCATGCTAGGAATTTACATGCGGCAGACTTTTCTTTAGCTCGTGGTGAGTGAGGCATTTCATTACAGCATTGTCAGCCTTGTTTTGGTCGGGACATGTTTGTCATACAACCCCCGTGACCCCAAGGATTGTGTCATGGTTCTTTTCCCCTGAAGTCACATGTCTTCTCTAGTTCCATGTTGTAATCTTTTCACAGATGCCATGTCTGAACTTGTTGTAGGGGAATTCTGCCCGTCCCACAGCTCATGGAAAAGGGGATTTACCACAATTCATTTCCATGATACCAGGACCATCAGAAGTAAATAGGCAGCTCATGTTACAGGCTGGAAATGCTCCTCGAAGAGGCCGTCACCTGCTGGTGTGGAGGGGGTCCAGTGTGGGAAGAAGGGAACTGGAGTGTATTAAATGGTCCCGTCGTCTCCACCTCCAGCAGCTATGCACATCTGGCACAAGCCATCTGTGAAAGAAATCGCAGCATGCTGGAGCCAAGGACCTATGCAGGGTTAGGAGAAATAATACAAAAAAATCAATACAGTCAACAGCTCTTCGCATAATGGCCTCACAATCTTTTCCAACGTATCTTCTATAATCTGTTTATGTCTTTAGACAAAAAATAAGGGCACTTTCACACCAATGCGGTTTTCCCAAACCTTGGGTGCAGTGCAGCATACCCATGGTTTTGGCACAGGTTAACTGCGCTTTGCCATGGACTTTTATTATGTCCTTTCTAAAAGCGCACCAAAACGCAGGACATATTGGAAGTCTATGGAAGAGCACAGCTAAGGCCCCTTTCACACTGCCCTAAATTGAAAGTTGCATGATTTTGATGCGATTTCAGGGAATGCCTGTGTAAACTTGAGGTCTATGGACCTCAACTCGCATCAAAGTCAGACCAAAGTAGTACAGGGACTACTTTAAAGTCAGTGCGACTTGAAGTCGCACAGATATGAATGGTTATCATTGGGAATCATAGGGAACGACTTGTCATACGACTTTGATGGCCAAAGTCGCAGGAAAAGTCACACAAGTGTGAAAGGAGCCCAACTCACACCAAACCCACTGGTATGCTGCACTGCACCCACGGTTTGGGATCACTGCATCAGTGTTGAAAACACACCAATGCAGGTAGTTCAAGGGGCTGTGAACCCTCAAAGTTTTTCACCTTAACCACTTCAGCCCCAGATCATTTGGCTGGCAAAAGACCAGAGCACTTTTTGTGATTCGGCATTGCGCCGCTTTAACTGATAATTGCACAGTCGGGCGACGTGGCTCCCAAACAAAATTTTTTCCCCACAAATAGAGCTTTCTTTTAGTGGTATTTGATCACCTCTACAGTTTTTATTTTTTGCGCCATAAACAAAAAAATAGCAACAATTTTGAAAAAAAAAAAAAACTTTTTTTTTTTTACATTTTGCTATAATAAATATCCCCAAAAAATATATATAAAAAAACCCACTTTTTTTCCTCAGTTTAGGCCGATACGTATTCTTCTACATATTTTTGGTAAAAAAAAAAAAAAAAAAAAAAAAATCGTAATAAGTGTTTATTAATTGGTTTGCGCAAAAGTTATAAGGTCTACAAAATAGGGGATAGTTTTTGGCATTTTTATTAATATATTTTATTTTTCCTTTATGGCGGCGATCAGCAATTTTTATCGTGACTTCGACATTATGGCGGACAGATCGGACACTTTTGGCGCTATTTTGGGACCACATTTATACAGCGATCAGCGAGATTAAAAATGCATTGGATTATTGTGTAAATATGACTGGCAGTGAAGGGGTTAACCACTAGGCGGCGGTTAAAACCAAAAAAAAAGCTCCAGCCAAAAACTGCTGATAACAGCATATGTGTACATGGACACATAGGATAACACGATGGGGAGTTTATTGACTGTAGAAAAAAAAACATCTGACACCAAAAACAACTGCTGTAAAAACATCCAAAAAATATCCAGTGTGCATGAGGCCTAAAAGAAAAATCCCAAATTTTGGGTTGTCCCCAGAAAAGAAATAGAGGGGAAATCTTCCAGTGGGGACATTAGTTCTTGTGACCTGGAGGTCCCCAAGGTATTCCCTTAATTTGCAGGGATTTCCTCTCACTTCCTATGCTATGGCTATGGGCCAGGAAGTGAAGGGAAATCTCTGCAATGGGACACAGACTGTAAAAAAATACAAATAAAAATAATAAAATATCTGACAGGGGTCTATCTAAAATGGAAAAAAAAAAAAAAAAAAGGAGAAGATGATTTGCCTATAGTTGAATTCCTTCCCGCTGCCACCCACCGTTCTTTAGGAGAATCCAAATGTCGTGAGGCTGAAGCAGCCATTCTGATCATTGCGACGGCTGTGATTGGCTGTCACATTGGTCACACGATGGGAAGCGTCCAATCTCATCAGGGGCTTTCAGTAATATTTTAGTTACTGTGCTGGGAGTGCGCAGTGTTGCCAATAGATGCATATTTGCAGTCACTTTGTTAAAGCTCACCTGTCCAGAGGCTGCAAATATGCGTACAGCCAGCAGGAACAGGTTAATATACAATACACAATCACTGCAGACCAAAACCCACAAGTGTCCAATGTTACTCAACATTCCTATAAACTTGTGTGAAACCAAAAGTGTCATACACTGACAAATTCTGATCAAAAAAAAAAAAAATTCCAATACAAAAGTCCCAATTCCACCGTTATATGCAGAATAAAACGAAAAGGTTCTTCCCATAAATGTAATCCTGCCAGTGATATAGACACCACCTCAATGCCAGGAGTGAATGCTTATAAGAAGGTAATGACCCCAGTGCCTTAGTGGTCATGAACAGCATGGATGATATATTCTTATGATGAATACACCCACACATTGCATAAAGGGCTACACTGCTTTCCATAGAAATCAACCTCATAAGAAAAGTATGTAAAAGCAAAAAAAAAAAAAAAAAAAAAAAAAAAAAAAAAAAACCACCACAGGAACGCTCCCAATAGTGTAACGGCCAGTTCACACCATAGAAACGCAGTCCGGATGCGTTCCAGATGCTTTTCTGCATGTGTGTTTTTGATGCAGTCCAGTGCATTTTATCCCCCTCTTTTTTTCTCTTACCCTTAAATAAGGACATTTGTGTTCCAGTGCAGTTTTGATACGTTTTACATCGTTCCAGTACAGTCCAGTGCAGGAAAAATGCAGCATGTTCTACTTTCTTTTTATGGAACTGGAATGCACTGGAACTGCAGGCACTGGTGTGAACTATGCCATTGAAAACTAATACCTACTTTCCATGCGTTTTTGATGCAAAAAAAATCCGCAATAGACTGCATGTGGTGTCAACTGGCCCCAAGTCTAATAAAAGCCATTTTAAAAAGTTAAATCATTTACATATCATATGGCGGTATATAGCACTATTCAAACAAAACTTCCAAGACCCGCTCATCAAGTGCAGACATGTGTGGTGATATGAGGACATCTAGCTCTTTCCAACGCGTTTCATCATATGTGATATCATTAGGAGCAAGGGGAGACCACCAGAATAGCGGTGCCTGCTACAGTGATTTCCAGCGTTCAGGGGCATTGGCCAGGTATGGTATATGCATATTTACATTGGTCCAAACTGCACCAATGTAACTATGTATACACCTGAAAATCTTCTTGAAAAGCTGAACTAAAGGGGGCAAAAAAAAAATAATCCTTTCTTGCAGTGAGACTCGCTTCTCCTTTAAGGGGCTGCAGCAGTTGCAGGCACTCTGATGTCAAAGCACAACGCAGAGCCAAAAGCCCTGCACTGTACGTGGGGAAGCCAAGAGACCAGCCACATGTCCGGGAGAAAAGGAGAGCACCAGCTGCCAAGGGAGCGGAGTTCAGCTTTAATCTGGCCCGATATTCTCCCACTAGAAATCCCTGAACTGGCAGAAGGGGGCTGCACTAGGAGTCAGACCAAGGTAGAGCAGAGGGCGGACCTTATACAGTGTGCTTTTGCTTCACTGTCCAATCATCAAAGCACAACTGTGGCCAAAACTTTTTTGTTAAGGGTTAGTGCCTCTGTTAGGTTCTTCTTGTTGTCCCTGTCAGAACACAATTGAAAATACATGTCAAAATGAAAGTTGGGGGACTTCCAGTGCACACCGTGACCTGGATCTTCTTTCATCAGTCCTAACATAGATTAGAAGACTACAGTCCATTCAAGACATGCTGGAACTTGTAGTCCCTTGACAGCCAAGTCTGCAGCATAACTAGCTCACCATCTACACACAGTCATTCAACACATATCAGTGGCATTCATACGTGAACTTTTGTCATTGATCCCAGGAACTGATCAAAGCTGTACATATCCGAAGACAGATCATTAGCAATTACCCAAGCGCTTTCCCGTTGCTTTATTGAGAGCCCCCATGCAGAACAACGGTCTGTCAAAATAGGCATATTGTGCCATCTCCAAACAACATAAATAATACACAAGTCTGTCTGATGGGAAAAAATGTACAATGGGTCACGCTAGTCTGTCTCAACTTCGCTTTTTACAGGCCAAAGCCTTATGTTCCAGCTGGGACTCGCATCAAGCTGAATGTTAAACAGCCGATTCTGGGGAACACATCCAATTTTTAAGAGCCCCCTCCCTTACAACGGTCTTTAATACACACCCTCCAGTATGTGATGAGATGGTGACAGATGGAGCGGAGGAGGCCAGAAAGGATCCAGTGTCCCTGGCAATGCCACCAATTCTGGAAAGACAAAGTGCCACATGGCATCACCCACTACAAATATCACCCAGTATTTCAACAAACTCAGATCTGTTCCGGGTCTGCTAAATGCCCCGGGTGTTGCCTCTCAATCAGGTACAGTAACAGCAAACATTAACCTAAATGGGAACCTGTCAGAAATCTATAGGATCAGGTTATTATTAATGTATCTTATCAAAAAGGTCTCAGGTTCCTACTCCTGTGGCCCCCCCAAAGTACCAAATCTGGGCTAAGGCAGGATTCACACTGCTCCGACATGAAAATCTTGCGACTTTGCCTGGCCCCTTCGGGCAGGACTTCGACGCAACTTCAGGGAACACCTGTGTAATCTTTCTGTAGTGTCAGGTCTAAAACACATCAATTAAGATGAGGAGCCGACTTGGATGCGACTTCCATTCAATTGTATGGGCTGAAATCAGACACAAGTCAGACCAAAGTAGTGCAGGAACCTTTTCCAAAGTCGGATCGACACAAGTCAGACCAGTTAAGACGGCTCTCATAGAGAAACATTGATTTTTACATGTCAAGCGGCATGTGCTCTGAAAGTCAGAGCGCATGTCACACCAGTGTGAACGGGACTTCGTGTCACAGCACTGCACCTTTCTTGTGGCCTGTTTGTAGGCCCCTTTATCATATAGAATGGTTCCAAAGCCTAGTTCATACTTTCATTTTGGAAAACGTATGCACCATTTCCTCCCCTGAACTCTATGCTCATGTAACTATAAGCACACCTTGCAATGCAAGGTCCGCATGTACTGTCTGGGCCCCCTCCATCTCAGGGTCTAAAACTTACCTATAGAGAAAAAAATAAAATTTGATTATAAACTTGTGTGTTGCCTTCATTTTTCTGCATCGCTGGGTATAATGTCACCATCTTTCCAGAGAGGTTCCTGGGGTATTCAGGGTCCACTTTAAGGTCTTCTTTACATGGCTGGCAGAGTTTCCTGTCCCTCTGAAAAACGATTCACAGTGGAGCGGACATGCAGCTCAGAGGGTATGTGTCACCTACTGAATACCTCTTAACCACTGAAAGCCCGCCGCATGCGGCATGGCCCTATTCACTGGTAAGGGTCACGTTTAAAGCAGTTGTATACCCGCTGAAATTTTTTTTTTTTACCCCTGTAAAGCAAAAGCCATAATGAGCTAGTATGCACCGCATACTAGCTCATTATGAAACACTTACCCAAGAACGAGGCGTCGGTATCTTACCTGGTCCACGCCGAGGTAGCTGACGTGTTGCCTCGGCGTGTCTTCAGGGTATCGCGGTTCCAGCGCTGTGAGTGGCTGGAGCCGCGATGTCATCACTCCCGCGCATGCCTTTAGCCCGAGAATCCCCTGTGCGCCGCTGCAGTCAGCGGCTCATAGCAAGGGGAATATCTCCTAAACCGTACAGGTATAGAGATATTATAGGCTTACCTGTAGGTAAAAGTTAAAAAAAAAAAAAAAAAAAAGACTATTCAACCGCTTTAATGGCAATTCCACCTGCCAAACATGACATGTTGCATAACTACACCGCAGTGATTGCAGCAATGGGTACTAAACATGGCCCCTGGCCATGTTAACTTGCAGCCTGGTGGTTGAGAGACAGTAAAAATGCAGATCAAATTTACAACAGGCCTAAGGGCATGTTCTCATAAGACCTGGGCGGCCCTGTATTTACTTGCCAGACATGACATCCCACCTGCCTAGGCACCACAGTTGGAAGACAGGAGGAGGCAAGTAAGGCTTGTTCAATAACGCACTGAACTATTCTTATCATGGAAACTATTTTCTCTGTGCTTTTAGGGCATTGTGAACATCCTTTTAAGTTACAAATGCACTGATATGAATGAGACCTAAATTGAAGCCAGTGAAAAGCAGGTCAAAGTGTCCCCTGGTTGCAGTACAACCATTTCTCCATCCAATAGCGGCTTCAACCAAACGCACTATGAGACAGATTGTAAGGCCTATTGGAAAGCTACATAATCACGCTGCACTCGTAACTGTATCTAAGCAGAACTCTGAAAATGTACCTTTTGTTTTGAATTCCTCCTGAAAAAACACAGACTTTTCCTGGTATCAAGTGTGCCTTCAGTCTCATAGCTGTACATCTGTAGCATAAAATCTTGGGCATGTCTGCCGTCTTCAGGAAAAAGTGGAGTGAGATTTGGAGATGCCTCTACTAAGCGGCTCATTGTTTACCTTGCTGGAGGTACTGACATGAGGAAGTAAATCCCTGCCTCTACCAAGATGGCCACCTCCATACAGAGGCACAGAGCAGAACAAGGCATGATAAGTCGATAATGGGGAAAAAGGTAAGCTTCGGGGGGGCCACAGGTAATACTGGTGACTAGTCCTTTGTTCACATTGTCTGCCTTTGTCTTAGGCACAGCTTTGAGAGTGGTTTCTCTTAAACAGTGGAAATTTATTGGCAATTTGTGAGAATCCAATGTAACCAAATTTCTCACCTAGGGCCCCTTTCACACGGGGCGGATCCGTTGGTTGGCATCCGCTGGCTCAGCGGGGGATCGCTCTGTTGATCCCCACTGAGCAGGCGGATGACAGGTCCGTCTTCGCTCACTGCGCAGAGATGGACCCGTCAGAGCCCCACTGTTCTCTATGGGGAGATCGGATGAAAACAGACAGCCTGTCCGTTTTTATCCGATCTGATGGCGAACATATCGCCATCCGTCTGTATTGAGTGGATCTTGTTGGATTGGATGGCAGGCAGACACATATCCACTGATATCCGCCTGGCCATAGAAGTCAACGGGTGGCCCACTCGGATCCTCCTGAAAAACGGACAGGCGGATCTAAGCAGGCCGATCGTGTGAAAGGGGGCTTAAAGTGATATCAAAGTCTTTGTGATTTAAAAAAAAAAAAAAAAAAAAAAAAAAAAAACAAAAAACAAACACGTCATACTTTCCCTGCTCGCTGGCGCTCCGGGCCCCTCCCCTCCCTTCTGAATAGTGCCCCCACAGCAGGAAGCTCGATATCTCGATATGGGGGCACCTGAGCAGGCTCGCTTCCCTCTCTCCCCACATTGGCTCACTGACCGATTGACAGGAGCTGGAGCCAATGGCGTCTGCTGCTGTTTTAGCCAATGAGGAGTGAGAGTCCCCGAACCTCTCTTGCACATCTCTGAATGGAGATGGGGCTTAGGTAAGTATTAGGAGGGCTGGGCTGCTTATTTTTTTTATCTTATTGTATAGAATGCATTAAGGTAAAAAAAAAAAAAAAAAAAAAAAAAAAAAAAGGGCCTTCTGCCTTTAGAACCACTTTATTCCAACCATCACTAAAATTAATAAATAATTAGCTATGCATACTAGCTAATTATGCCTTTGTCTTGCAGGGTTTTTTGTTTTTTCGTTTTCTTGCTGAGCGTTTACTTCCTCTTTAAGGCAGTGCTGGAAAATAATGGTGGCCACACAAAATATTAACACTCTGGGCCCAATTTGGACATTTTCACTTAGGGGTGTACTCACTTTTGTTGCCAGCGGTTTAGACATTAATGGCTGTGTGTTGAGTTATTTTGAGGGGACAGCAAATTTTTTTTTTCAGATCCTCAGAGAGTTCTTTGCCATAAGGTGCCATGTTGAACTTCCATTATGAGACCATTATGAGAGAGTGAGAGCAATAACACCAAATTTAACACACCTGCTCCCCATTCACACTGAAGACCTTGTAATACTAATAAGTCACATGACCCCGGAGAGGGAAAATGGCTAATTGGAGCCAATTTGGACATTTTCATTCAGGGGTGTACTCACGTTTGTTGCCAGTGGTTTAAACTTTAATGGGTGTGTGTCTAGTTATTTTGAGCGGACAGCAAATTTACCCTGTTATACAAGCTGTACACTCACTACTTTACATTGTAGCAAAGTGTCATTTCTTCAGTGTTGTCACATGAAAAGATAGAATAAAATATTTACAAAAATGTGAGGGGTGTACTCACTTTTGTGAGATAGTGTGTGAGTATAATATATATATATTTATATATTTTCAGTCCGAATAGCAAGTGTATCCATGGAATCATATCAGCAGCTCTACTATTTGCAGGTAAACCTTTCATTTCATGCACTGGGAGTGGGTGGTGGAGGGGCCCTGTAGACAGAGTATATGATGAATCTAATCAGGTGTTACGGCAGACAAATCACACCTTAAGGTACACACATCTGTGAGTCTACCACCAGCAACTATATGAACGGTAAACACAGGCAACAATACATGAGACACTAAGCTCTCATTTAGTTATGCAGAAGACTGCAGGTTAGATAGTCAGATGATTGACGTAGTCTTTGAGTGAACCTGCACTTGCTGAGACAAGGTCATCCAGTGCCTAGGGGCAAAGATGCCAAAAACTCAGCCCCCCCCCCCCCCCATTTATTACACATGAGTCAATGTCTTTAAGAGAAGAAAATATTTTTAAAATACAATGCAGTATCTCACAAAAGTAAGTACACCCCTCACATTTTTTGTAAATATTTTATTATATCTTTTCATGTGACAACACTGGAGAAATGACACTTTTCTACAATGTAAAGTAGTGAGTGTACAGCTTGTATAACAGTGTAAATTTGCTGTCCCCTCAAAATAACTCAACACACAGCCATTAATGTCTAAACTGCTGGCAACAAAGGCAACTACACCCAAGTGAAAATGTCCAAATTGGGCCTAATTAGCCATTTTCCCTCCCCGGTGTCATGTGGCTTGTTAGTGTTACAAGGTCTCAGGTGTGAATGGGGAGCAGGTGTGTTAAATTTGGTGTTATCGCTCTCACGCTCTCATGCTGGTCACTGGAAGTTCAACATGGCACCTCATGGCAAAGAACTCTCTGAGGGTCTGAAAAAAAAAAAAAAAAAAAAAAAGAATTGTTGCTCCACATAAAGATGGCCTAGGCTATAAGAAGATTGCCAAGACCCTGAAATGAGCTGCAGCACGGTGGCCAAGACCATACAGCAGTTTACCAGGACAGGTTCCACTCAGAACAGGCCTTGCCATGGTTGACCAAAAAAGTTGAGTACACGTGCTCAGCGTCATATCCAGAGGTTGTCTTTGGGAAATAGATGTGTGAGTGTTGCCAGCATTGCTGCAGAGGTTGAAGGGGTGGGAGGTCAGCCTGTCAGTGCTCAGACCATATGCCGTATACTACATCAAATTGGTCTGCATGCCTATCATCCCAGAAGAAAGCCTCTTCTAAAGATAATGCACAAGAAAGCCCGCAAACAGTTTGCGGAAGACAAGCAGACTAAGGACATGGATTACTGGAACCATGTCCCATGGTCTGATAAGACCAAGATAAACTTATTTGGCTTAGACGGTGTCATGCGTGTGTGGCGGCAACCAGGTGAGGAGTACAAAGACAAGTGTGTCTTGCCTACAGTCAAGCATGGTAGTGGGAGTGTCATGGTCTGGGGCCAACATGTACTGTGACATACTGAAGCAGAACACGATCCCCTCCCTTCGGAGACTGGGCCACAGGGCAGTATTCCAACATGATAACGGCCCCAAACACCTCCAAGACGACCACTGCCTTTCTAAAGAAGCTGAGGGTAAAAGTGATGGACTGGCCAAGCATGTCTCCAGACCTAAACCCTATTGCGCATCTGTGGGACATTCTCAAACAGAAGGTGGAGGAGCGCAAGGTCTCTAACAACCACCAGCTCTGTAAAGTCATCATGAAGGAGTGGAAAAGGAATTCAGTGGCAACCTGTGAAGCTCTGGTGAACTCCATGCCCAAGAGGGTTAAGGCAGTGCTGGAAAATAATGGTGGCCATACAAAATATTGACACTTTGGGCCCAATTTGGACATTTTCACTTAGGGGTGTACTCACTTTTGTTGCCAGCGGTTTAGACATTAATGGCTGTGTGGTGAGTTATTTTGAGGGGACAGCAAATTTACACTGTTATACAAGCTGTACACTCACTACTTTACATTATAGCAAAGTATCATTGCTTCAGTGTTGTCACATGAAACGATATAATAAAATTTTTACAAAAACGTGAGGGGTGTACTCACTTTTGTGAGATAGAGTGTGAGAGTGTAATATATTATATATTACACACACACACACACCTATAACTCTCTGGTATATTAAACAGACCGAAAGGGGAGAAATCTGAGAATTTCATTGTAAGGGTTTACTTCAAAATATATTACTGATAACAGAGCTGCATTCATTTGTGCCTTTCATATCTGCCAAGAGTTCTTATTTGAGAGCTTTCATTTTTATGACATTGTATATTAAAATGTCAAACTCAAATAATTCTAAACTGTCATTACATGCTGTTCATTTTGTTTTCTGTATTCTGCAAAATATCTGGTTGATCCTGCCGTTCGCTGTCCCTCCTTCCTTGTCTGTGTCCCCCGCTTCAGGTGGAGATTGTTTAGACCAGCCATTGCCACATCAACTGAGCATGCTCCAGTGTCAGTTACCTTGACTGTTCATTTCCTCTTTTTTATCATCTGTGCAGCCCATGTAACTATAGAGTCACACATGTGGGCGTATACACAGTGGTAAATGCTAATCCCCTCCCTCCTTCATGTCCTCATATTGCTAGACACTATAAGGGGTTGATAGAATGAATATGCTGATTGATGGAGGCTTCACCTCCCCGTTAGTCCCAGCACATACACACCATAGACAAATTTGTTTGGAAATATAGTATATAGAGATGCACCGAAATTTCAGCCAAAAGTGGTGTTATCGGCATTCGGCTGATAAGAGAAAGGTTCCGATGACGACACTGAAAACGCATGTGATTTTTGAGGCAATTTTACCAAATTTGCAGCGATTTTACCACAATTATACTGTGCTTATGGTGTAACTCAAAAAACTGCATCAAAAACATAACACGCGTGCGTTAATGATGTGTTCTTGCTGCATTTTTAATGCATTTCAAATGGCAGGTGCATTGTTTGTGCAAATTTTTTTTTTTTTTTTTTTTACTGACCAAAAATGCAGTAAGCAGGATTTTTAACACCACAATGGAAGCCTAATAGACCGGTGTGCAGACATACATAGAATTTAAAACGGATACATTTTTCTTGCGCTAAAAGTGCCAATAATGGCCGAAGATAAAATTAATATTTATTTAAATTAATGATATTAATTAAAAAGTCAAATACAAAACAATTATTTATAAAAGATGTAAATTACAGTTTAAAAAGAAAAAAAAAAATTTATGGTTTTCGGCCAAGTGCATTCTGCATTTTCGGTAACAACATTTTAATTCGGTGCACCTCTAATATATAGTTTTGTAATTAGCTTGAAAACACTTTGTTGCTTTTAATTATTTATGTTGAATCTCTATTCACAAAACCATTTTTTTTGTCATGTGACTCGCACAGCACCAATTAGCGCTGTGCAAACAGTCACAGATTCATAGTCCAGATGTCCTCTAATACTATAAAGAATACATCAGTGGGGCACTAAAAACCCCTCCCCCTATCCGGACAGGAACCCACTTCTGGGTAAGAATGCCGTGGCGATCTCAGAGTATGGCCGCCCATCCCCCCACCCCCCGCGACACACTCAGGTCCCATAAATAGAAGAAATAATGGTAATGAAACACTGATGCTGTTGCATAATTCATACAGAATATCCGGGAGGGGGGGGGGGGGGGGGGGGGGGTTTGATAAGTAATTGGGTATGCTTACTAAAAAAGTTATATCATAGGGTGAGCAAATATGGTCTAAATACAAGAGTAGTGTGCATGCTTACTTGAATCTTGAAGTGCTTTGTGCATTTTTTTCCAGGTCAGTACAGTAATCCAGTGTGAAAGTTTCTCTGTGCAGGAGCTTCCTGTAATCAAGACCGGTCACTGCTGATCTCTCCCCATTGTGCAGGATGACTGGTCTTTTCTCCGCCCCCTGTAGTTCCCTGCAGGTAGCCTATAATGGGTAGGTCTGAAGGGTTCTGCTCAGGTTGTATGCAGGGTTAGTGATGATATAATTACTTCTTTTACAAGCTAATATCTGGGTTTGTAAATACTTTTGGAGCACACAAATTGGATTTTTATCATTTCTGGCTATTGAGGAATATATTTAAAAATGAAAATGTTTGTCCATGTGGTTCAGCTGTGGGTAAATGCAGACACATGGGTATTCAAGCCCACAACTGCTTCAGCACTAAAGCCTAGTACATACGATCAGAAAATCGTACACCACAACACTTTCAAAGCGTTCGTGCGATAATCTGATCGTTGCTACACCGCTTTCATCCAAAATTATCCGAAGGGACAAAACCGAAATTTTTTCTCGTACAATACCAGGTCGTATGATTTTCATTTAATCAGTATAATTTTTGTCTGAAAATACAATACAATACATCGCCTTCGAATTTTTATTCCATCATATGAGAATTTTCAAAGCTTTTAGTAACCTCTTCATTTTCGACATGGAGACTAGCATGGAAAAAAAATAAAAAATGGACGATCAGTTGTCTGATAATCTCTTGTGTGTACTAGGCTTATGCCTGTTAAAAACACGATGAAATTTTTGGACAAATGATCATTCAGGTTTTTTTTTTGCATGCTAGTCTCGTATCGAAAATGAAGACTACTAAAGTTATGAAAATTCTCATACGACAGAATAAAAATTCGAAGGTGATGTATTGCATTTGCAAACAACAACTGTACTGAAAAATGTTTGTGCTTGTCCCATTGGATAATTTTGCATGAATTGTCGTGATCAGCTCTTAAAATCTGTGTACTTGCGTGTACGATCGATTTGAAATCGGTATTTTTCTCCGATTGTGTGTACGGCCCATTAGGTGGAAGAACTGCTCTACTTAGATTGCTCTTGAGCAGTTGTCTCTTTCACACAGGCGATGTGTTTAGGGGAAGTGCTGAGACTCCCATAGACAAGTTTATCTATAGACTCAGAAAGGGAAGTCTCAAAGTTTTCGTTTTGGGCAAAGCACATGGACTGACCTAGCACACAAAAAATAACAAAAAAAAAAAAAAAAAACAAGAAACAAAAAAAAAAAAATTTTATAGGCAATAACCCGTTACAGAAAAGTGGGATACTTGAATAGTAAACTAGAGTTATCAATAAATATAACCAATCATCACTATAACTAGAAGAAATATCTGACATGCCATTCAGTACCCAACACACTGCAGTGTATTTTGCCCACCTCTACAAACCATGTCATACTGAAGGTCAGCAGAGCATATACTGGGAGTATTCTGCCAGCGAGGTGTTGCTTTGGATTTATGTTATTTGGCTGGCAGACATGTAAATTGAGCTTAGTAAAAGTTGAGCTTGTGGCGTCTTCGCGAAATGACAAACCACCAAAAGACAACAACAAGTAGGTAAAACAAAAATGCCTCAAGCATAATATCCAGTACTGGTCTCATAAAAGGCACTGCAAAGAAAGTGTAACATAGCCGTATACAGAGGGATTTCACGATTCATGTACTTTCATACAAACCACAGCACAGGAAAGCCACAAAATTGTGTGAATTAACTGAAAAACAACATGAAATCCAGCAGAAAAACAACATGTTCCATGGCCTTGTGTACATCATACAGCCATACACATCACACTGTGATGGTCACATGCAGAACTCAATACCCTCTCAGTCCAACTGGCTAGCAATAGAATACAGAGCTGTTAGCACCCCATTGTAAAATCTTCTTTAGATTCTCCAAAACTATATAAAATGAAAACAAATGCACCCTTACAATTGGTATCCAGCCATACCGGCTACAGAGCTGTTGAGAATAATTAATTATTAATAAATATATATATATATAAAGGTCGCCATACACACTTCAATTTGATTAGCCAATTAATGAGTGAATCAAATCAAAGTCTAATTAGCAAACAATTGAATATACATAATTTCCTTCCAATCAATTTAGATTAGTTTGGATCAAACTGAGCCGATAGGTCAGAGAAGAATGCTACCAATCGTATTTTTTTTTCTATTTTGATCAGATTATGTGAAAATAGATGTGATCAATTTATGATCACTTCTTACAACTATCTATGAAAATCAACTTCTCTGTGTCACATCAACTGAATAGGTTTGCTGACTATAGATGGATTATTTCTATCAGCAGAAATCAATCAGAAAAGAAATTGATTATTTACTGAAGCGTGTATGGGCGGGCACCAATCAATCAAATTGCATAGTGACTAAAGTCCGCTTTAGGTAAGAGGACTCCAGATTATGAAACCCGAATTAAACAACCTGATTTCCAAAGTAGTTTGGCTCTCTTCACATCTGTACATCTTGGGTGCATTGCAGGTACAGAGTGTGAAGCCCTACTTTTTGTTTCCTACAAAACAAGTCTTGCATGGAGAAAACACAGGTAACACAGAAAACTCATAATGTACCCACAACTCGTCTAAATGGGCAGATGTGAGCAGATCTTTCCTGGTCTCATGGATTATTGGACTGCAACATACACAACCCCCTTTCTTGGGACTTTTAATTAAGGCCTCATTCTCACGAGGCAGATCCGCTTCCACGGAGTCCGCCTCGGTCCGCCGGCTCAGCGGGAGATCTCTCCGTTGATCTCCGCTGAGCCGGTGGATGACAGGTCCCTCTCTGCTCACTGGAGCGGGGAGGGGCTTGTTGAGCGCGGCTGCTGCCTATGGAGGGATCGGATGAAAACAGACAGCATGTCCGTTTTCATCAGATCTCACCCGATCCGATAGCGTCGGATCCAGACATAGGGCCATCCGTCTGCTTTTTGCGGATCGGACCGGGTCGTATGCTCCATAGGCTAACATGGAGCGCCCATTCAGGTCTGCCGGCAAAACTGACAGGCGGACCTGAACGGTCCGATCGTGTGAAAGGGGCCTTAGGCAGATATGACAATCATGTGTATTTCAAAAGGCTAGTATGCCAAGTTTATTACAAAAAATCCGCAGAGTATACAAATAAATACAGAGCTTTACATTTGCTACAAATCTAGGAGCCAGCTAAAAAAAGTTAGGAGACAGTTTTTTTTGTAGCGTAGTGTAGGTTGTACTCTGTACACCCCATACACCCCCGATGTCCCCATACTCTGTACTCCCCATCCACCCCCCCCGATGTCCCCATACTCTGTACTCCCCATCCACCCCCCCCCCCCGATGTCCCCATACTCTGTACTCCCCATCCACCCCCCCCCGATGTCCCCATACTCTGTACTCCCCATCCACCCCCCCCCGATGTCCTCATACTCTGTACACCCCATACACCCCCGATGTCCCCATACTCTGCACTCCCCATCCACCCCCCCCCGATGTCCTCATACTCTGTACACCCCATACTCCCCATACACCCCCCCCCCCAATGTCCTCATACTCTGTACACCCCATACTCCCCATACACCCCCCCCCCCCAATGTCCTCATACTCTGTACACCCCATACTCCCCATACACCCCCCCCCCCCCAATGTCCTCATACTCTGTACACCCCATACTCCCCATACACCCCCCCCCCCCAATGTCCTCATACTCTGTACTCCCCATCCAACCCCCCCCCCAATGTCCTCATACTCTGTACTCCCCATCCAACCCCCCCCCCCCCCAATGTCCTCATACTCTGTACTCCCCATCCACCCCCCCCCCCCCCAATGTCCTCATACTCTGTACTCCCCATCCACCCCCCCCCCCAATGTCCTCATACTCTGCACTCCCCATCCACCCCCCCCCGATGTCCTCATACTCTGTACACCCCATACTCCCCATACACCCCCCCCCCCAATGTCCTCATACTCTGTACACCCCATACTCCCCATACACCCCCCCCCCCCAATGTCCTCATACTCTGTACACCCCATACTCCCCATACACCCCCCCCCCCCCAATGTCCTCATACTCTGTACACCCCATACTCCCCATACACCCCCCCCCCCCCAATGTCCTCATACTCTGTACTCCCCATCCACCCCCCCCCCCAATGTCCTCATACTCTGTACTCCCCATCCAACCCCCCCCCCCCCAATGTCCTCATACTCTGTACTCCCCATCCACCCCCCCCCCCCCAATGTCCTCATACTCTGTACTCCCCATCCACCCCCCCCCCCAATGTCCTCATACTCTGTACTCCCCATCCCCCCCCCCGATGTCCTCATACTCTGTACACCCCATACTCCCCATACACCCCCCCCCCCCCAATGTCCTCATACTCTGTACACCCCATACTCCCCATACACCCCCCCCCCCCAATGTCCTCATACTCTGTACTCCCCATCCAACCCCCCCCCCAATGTCCTCATACTCTGTACTCCCCATCCAACCCCCCCCCCCCCAATGTCCTCATACTCTGTACTCCCCATCCACCCCCCCCCCCCCAATGTCCTCATACTCTGTACTCCCCATCCACCCCCCCCCCCAATGTCCTCATACTCTGTACTCCCCATCCCCCCCCCCGATGTCCTCATACTCTGTACACCCCATACTCCCCATACACCCCCCCCCCCAATGTCCTCATACTCTGTACACCCCATACTCCCCATACACCCCCCCCCCCCCAATGTCCTCATACTCTGTACTCCCCATCCACCCCCCCCCCGATGTCCTCATACTCTGTACACCCCATACTCCCCATACACCCCCCCCCCCCAATGTCCTCATACTCTGTACACCCCATACTCCCCATACACCCCCCCCCCCAATGTCCTCATACTCTGTACTCCCCATCCACCCCCCCCCCCGATGTCCTCATACTCTGTACACCCCATACTCCCCATACACCCCCCCCCCCCAATGTCCTCATACTCTGTACACCCCATACTCCCCATCCACCCCCCCCCCCGATGTCCTCATACTCTGTACACCCCATACTCCCCATACACCCCCCCCCCCAATGTCCTCATACTCTGTACTCCCCATCCACCCCCCCCCCCCAATTTCCTCATACTCTGTACTCCCCATCCAACCCCCCCCCAATGTCCTCATACTCTGTACTCCCCATCCAACCCCCCCCCCCCAATGTCCTCATACTCTGTACTCCCCATCCACCCCCCCCCCCCCAATGTCCTCATACTCTGTACTCCCCATCCACCCCCCCCCCCCCCCCAATGTCCTCATACTCTGTACTCCCCATCCACCCCCCCCCCAATGTCCTCATACTCTGTACTCCCCATCCCCCCCCCCCCCCGATGTCCTCATACTCTGTACACCCCATACTCCCCATACACCCCCCCCCCCCAATGTCCTCATACTCTGTACTCCCCATCCACCCCCCCCCCAATTTCCTCATACTCTGTACTCCCCATCCAACCCCCCCCCCAATGTCCTCATACTCTGTACTCCCCATCCAACCCCCCCCCCCCCCAATGTCCTCATACTCTGTACTCCCCATCCACCCCCCCCCCGATGTCCTCATACTCTGTACACTCTGTACTCCCCATCCACCCCCCCCCCCCCAATGTCCTCATACTCTGTACTCCCCATCCACCCCCCCCCCAATGTCCTCATACTCTGTACTCCCCATCCACCCCCCCCCCCCAATGTCCTCATACTCTGTACTCCCCATCCACCCCCCCCAATGTCCTCATACTCTGTACTCCCCATCCCCCCCCCCCCCCAATGTCCTCATACTCTGTACTCCCCATCCACCCCCCCCCCCCAATGTCCTCATACTCTGTACCCCCCATACACCCCCCCCACCCCTGATGTCCCCATACTCTGTACTCCCCATACACCCCCCCCCAATGTCCTCATACATTGTACTCCCCATCCACCCCCCCCCCCCAAATGTCCTCATACTCTGTACACCCCATACTCCCCCGATGTTCTCATACTCTGTACTCCCCATCCACCCCCCCCCCCCCCCGATGTCCTCATACTCTGTACACCCCATACTCCCCCGATGTCCTCATACTCTGTACTCCCCATACACCCCCCCCCCCAATGTCCTCATACTCTGTACACCCCATACTCCCCCGATGTCCTCATACACTGTACTCCCCATACACCCCCCCCCCCATATCCTCATACTCTGTACTCCCCATAAACCCCCCCACCCCCTGATGTCCTCATACTCTGTACACCCCATACTCCCCATACACCCCCCCCCCAAATGTCCTCATACTCTGTACCCCCCATCCACCCCCCCCCCCCAATTTCCTCATACTCTGTACTCCCCATCCACCCCCCCCATGTCCTCATACTCTGTACTCCCCATCCCCCCCCCCAATGTCCTCATACTCTGTACTCCCCATCCCCCCCCCCCAATGTCCTCATACTCTGTACTCCCCATCCCCCCCCCCCCAATGTCCTCATACTCTGTACTCCCCATCCCCCCCCCCCCAATGTCCTCATACTCTGTACTCCCCATCCACCCCCCCCCCAATGTCCTCATACTCTGTACACCCCATACTCCCCATACACCCCCCCCCCACCCCTGATGTCCCCATACTCTGTACTCCCCATACACCCCCCCCCCCAATGTCCTCATACATTGTACTCCCCATCCACCCCCCCAAATGTCCTCATACTCTGTACACCCCATACTCCCCCGATGTCCTCATACTCTGTACTCCCCATCCACCCCCCCCGATGTCCTCATACTCTGTACTCCCCATCCACCCCCCCCCCCCCGATATCCTCATACTCTGTACTCCCCATAAACCCCCCACCCCCTGATGTCCTCATACTCTGTACACCCCATACACCCCCCCCCCCAATGTCCTCATACTCTGTACACCCCATACACCCCCCCCCCAATGTCCTCATACTCTGTACTCCCCATCCACCCCCCCCCAATGTCCTCATACTCTGTACTCCCCATAAACCCCCCACCCCCTGATGTCCTCATACTCTGTACACCCCATACACCCCCTCCCCCCCAATGTCCTCATACTCTGTACTCCCCATCCACCCCCCCCCCCCGATGCCCTCATACTCTGTACTCCCCATCCACCCCCCCAATGTCCTCATACTCTGTACTCCCCATCCACCCCCCCCCCCCAGATGTCCTCATACTCTGCATTACACACACACACCCAATGTCCTCACTCTGCTTTACACACACACCCCCCCATGTCCTCATACTCTGTAGTACACACACACCCACCCATGTCCTCATACTCCCCCCTCCCCCGATGTCCTCATACTCTGTACTCCCCATACACCCCCCCCCCCAATGTCCTCATACTCTGTACTCCCCATACCCCCCCCCCCCAATGTCCTCATACTCTGTACTCCCCATCCACCCCCCCCCCCCCAATGTCCTCATACTCTGAACACCCCATACTCCCCATACACCCCCCCACCCCTGATGTCCCCATACTCTGTACTCCCCATACACCCCCCCCCAATGTCCTCATACATTGTACTCCCCATCCACCCCCCCCCCCCCAAATGTCCTCATACTCTGTACACCCCATACTCCCCCGATGTCCTCATACACTGTACTCCCCATACACCCCCCCCCCCCGATATCCTCATACTCTGTACTCCCCATAAACCCCCCCACCCCCTGATGTCCTCATACTCTGTACACCCCATACTCCCCATACACCCCCCCCCCCCAATGTCCTCATACTCTGTACTCCCCATCCACCACCCCCCCAATTTCCTCATACTCTGTACTCCCCATCCACCCCCCCCCCCCCCCATGTCCTCATACTCTGTACTCCCCATCCACCCCCCCCCCAATGTCCTCATACTCTGTACTTCCCATCCACCCCCCCCCCCCCCAATGTCCTCATACTCTGTACTCCCCATCCCCCCCCCCCCAATGTCCTCATACTCTGTACTCCCCATCCCCCCCCCCCAATGTCCTCATACTCTGTACTCCCCATCCACCCCCCCCCCCAATGTCCTCATACTCTGTACTCCCCATCCCCCCCCCCGATGTCCTCATACTCTGTACACCCCATACTCCCCATACACCCCCCCCCCCCAATGTCCTCATACTCTGTACACCCCATACTCCCCATACACCCCCCCCCCCCAATGTCCTCATACTCTGTACTCCCCATCCACCCCCCCCCCGATGTCCTCATACTCTGTACACCCCATACTCCCCATACACCCCCCCCCCCCAATGTCCTCATACTCTGTACACCCCATACTCCCCATACACCCCCCCCCCCCCAATGTCCTCATACTCTGTACTCCCCATCCACCCCCCCCCCCGATGTCCTCATACTCTGTACACCCCATACTCCCCATACACCCCCCCCCCCAATGTCCTCATACTCTGTACACCCCATACTCCCCATCCACCCCCCCCCCCGATGTCCTCATACTCTGTACACCCCATACTCCCCATACACCCCCCCCCCCAATGTCCTCATACTCTGTACTCCCCATCCACCCCCCCCCCCAATTTCCTCATACTCTGTACTCCCCATCCAACCCCCCCCCCAATGTCCTCATACTCTGTACTCCCCATCCAACCCCCCCCCCCCCAATGTCCTCATACTCTGTACTCCCCATCCACCCCCCCCCCCCCCCAATGTCCTCATACTCTGTACTCCCCATCCACCCCCCCCCCCCCAATGTCCTCATACTCTGTACTCCCCATCCACCCCCCCCCCAATGTCCTCATACTCTGTACTCCCCATCCCCCCCCCCCCCCCCGATGTCCTCATACTCTGTACACCCCATACTCCCCATACACCCCCCCCCCCAATGTCCTCATACTCTGTACTCCCCATCCACCCCCCCCCAATTTCCTCATACTCTGTACTCCCCATCCAACCCCCCCCCCAATGTCCTCATACTCTGTACTCCCCATCCAACCCCCCCCCCCCCAATGTCCTCATACTCTGTACTCCCCATCCACCCCCCCCCCGATGTCCTCATACTCTGTACACTCTGTACTCCCCATCCACCCCCCCCCCCCAATGTCCTCATACTCTGTACTCCCCATCCACCCCCCCCCCCAATGTCCTCATACTCTGTACTCCCCATCCACCCCCCCCCCCAATGTCCTCATACTCTGTACTCCCCATCCACCCCCCCCAATGACCTCATACTCTGTACTCCCCATCCCCCCCCCCCCCCAATGTCCTCATACTCTGTACTCCCCATCCACCCCCCCCCCCAATGTCCTCATACTCTGTACCCCCCATACACCCCCCCCACCCCTGATGTCCCCATACTCTGTACTCCCCATACACCCCCCCCCAATGTCCTCATACATTGTACTCCCCATCCACCCCCCCCCCCCAAATGTCCTCATACTCTGTACACCCCATACTCCCCCGATGTCCTCATACTCTGTACTCCCCATCCACCCCCCCCCCCCCGATGTCCTCATACTCTGTACACCCCATACTCCCCCGATGTCCTCATACTCTGTACTCCCCATACACCCCCCCCCCCCAATGTCCTCATACTCTGTACACCCCATACTCCCCCGATGTCCTCATACACTGTACTCCCCATACACCCCCCCCCCCGATATCCTCATACTCTGTACTCCCCATAAACCCCCCCACCCCCTGATGTCCTCATACTCTGTACACCCCATACTCCCCATACACCCCCCCCCCAAATGTCCTCATACTCTGTACCCCCCATCCACCCCCCCCCCCCCAATTTCCTCATACTCTGTACTCCCCATCCACCCCCCCCATGTCCTCATACTCTGTACTCCCCATCCCCCCCCCCCAATGTCCTCATACTCTGTACTCCCCATCCCCCCCCCCCAATGTCCTCATACTCTGTACTCCCCATCCCCCCCCCCCCCAATGTCCTCATACTCTGTACTCCCCATCCACCCCCCCCCCAATGTCCTCATACTCTGTACACCCCATACTCCCCATACACCCCCCCCCCACCCCTGATGTCCCCATACTCTGTACTCCCCATACACCCCCCCCCCCAATGTCCTCATACATTGTACTCCCCATCCACCCCCCCAAATGTCCTCATACTCTGTACACCCCATACTCCCCCGATGTCCTCATACTCTGTACTCCCCATCCACCCCCCCCCGATGTCCTCATACTCTGTACTCCCCATCCACCCCCCCCCCCCCGATATCCTCATACTCTGTACTCCCCATAAACCCCCCACCCCCTGATGTCCTCATACTCTGTACACCCCATACACCCCCCCCCCCAATGTCCTCATACTCTGTACACCCCATACACCCCCCCCCCCAATGTCCTCATACTCTGTACTCCCCATCCACCCCCCCCCAATGTCCTCATACTCTGTACTCCCCATAAACCCCCCACCCCCTGATGTCCTCATACTCTGTACACCCCATACACCCCCTCCCCCCCAATGTCCTCATACTCTGTACTCCCCATCCACCCCCCCCCCCCGATGCCCTCATACTCTGTACTCCCCATCCACCCCCCCAATGTCCTCATACTCTGTACTCCCCATCCACCCCCCCCCCCCAGATGTCCTCATACTCTGCATTACACACACACACCCAATGTCCTCACTCTGCTTTACACACACACCCCCCCATGTCCTCATACTCTGTAGTACACACACACCCACCCATGTCCTCATACTCCCCCCTCCCCCGATGTCCTCATACTCTGTACTCCCCATACACCCCCCCCCCCAATGTCCTCATACTCTGTACTCCCCATACCCCCCCCCCAATGTCCTCATACTCTGTACTCCCCATCCACCCCCCCCCCCCCAATGTCCTCATACTCTGAACACCCCATACTCCCCATACACCCCCCCACCCCTGATGTCCCCATACTCTGTACTCCCCATACACCCCCCCCCAATGTCCTCATACATTGTACTCCCCATCCACCCCCCCCCCCCCAAATGTCCTCATACTCTGTACACCCCATACTCCCCCGATGTCCTCATACACTGTACTCCCCATACACCCCCCCCCCCCGATATCCTCATACTCTGTACTCCCCATAAACCCCCCCACCCCCTGATGTCCTCATACTCTGTACACCCCATACTCCCCATACACCCCCCCCCCCCAATGTCCTCATACTCTGTACTCCCCATCCACCACCCCCCCAATTTCCTCATACTCTGTACTTCCCATCCACCCCCCCCCCCCCCCATGTCCTCATACTCTGTACTCCCCATCCACCCCCCCCCCAATGTCCTCATACTCTGTACTTCCCATCCACCCCCCCCCCCCAATGTCCTCATACTCTGTACTCCCCATCCCCCCCCCCCAATGTCCTCATACTCTGTACTCCCCATCCCCCCCCCCCAATGTCCTCATACTCTGTACTCCCCATCCACCCCCCCCCCAATGTCCTCATACTCTGTACACCCCATACTCCCCATACACCCCCCCCCCCACCCCTGATGTCCCCATACTCTGTACTCCCCATACACCCCCCCCCAATGTCCTCATACATTGTACTCCCCATCCACCCCCCCAAATGTCCTCATACTCTGTACACCCCATACTCCCCCGATGTCCTCATACTCTGTACTCCCCATCCACCCCCCCCGATGTCCTCATACTCTGTACTCCCCATCCACCCCCCCCCCCGATATCCTCATACTCTGTACTCCCCATAAACCCCCCACCCCCTGATGTCCTCATACTCTGTACACCCCATACACCCCCCCCCCCAATGTCCTCATACTCTGTACTCCCCATCCACCCCCCCCCCCCCAATGTCCTCATACTCTGTACTCCCCATAAACCCCCCACCCCCTGATGTCCTCATACTCTGTACACCCCATACACCCCCTCCCCCCCAATGTCCTCATACTCTGTACTCCCCATCCACCCCCCCCCCCCCCGATGCCCTCATACTCTGTACTCCCCATCCACCCCCCCAATGTCCTCATACTCTGTACTCCCCATCCACCCCCCCCCCCCCCAGATGTCCTCATACTCTGCATTACACACACACACCCAATGTCCTCACTCTGCTTTACACACACACCCCCCATGTCCTCATACTCTGTAGTACACACACACCCACCCATGTCCTCATACTCCCCCCTCCCCCGATGTCCTCATACTCTGTACTCCCCATACACCCCCCCCCCCCCCAATGTCCTCATACTCTGTACTCCCCATCCACCCCCCCCCCCCCCAATGTCCTCATACTCTGTACTCCCCATAAACCCCCCACCCCCTGATGTCCTCATACTCTGTACACCCCATACACCCCCTCCCCCCCAATGTCCTCATACTCTGTACTCCCCATCCACCCCCCCCCCCCCCCCGATGCCCTCATACTCTGTACTCCCCATCCACCCCCCCAATGTCCTCATACTCTGTACTCCCCATCCACCCCCCCCCCCCCAGATGTCCTCATACTCTGCATTACACACACACACCCAATGTCCTCACTCTGCTTTACACACACACCCCCCATGTCCTCATACTCTGTAGTACACACACACCCACCCATGTCCTCATACTCCCCCCTCCCCCGATGTCCTCATACTCTTTACTCCCCATACACCCCCCCCCCAATGTCCTCATACTCTGAACACCCCATACTCCCCATACCCCCCCCCCAATGTCCTCATACTCTGTACTCCCCATCCACCCCCCCCCCAATGTCCTCATACTCTGAACACCCCATACTCCCCATACACCCCCCCACCCCTGATGTCCCCATACTCTGTACTCCCCATACACCCCCCCCCCAATGTCCTCATACATTGTACTCCCCATCCACCCCCCCCCCCCCCAAATGTCCTCATACTCTGTACACCCCATACTCCCCCGATGTCCTCATACTCTGTACTCCCCATCCACCCCCCCCCCAATGTCCTCATACTCTGTACTCCCCATCCACCCCCCCCCCCCAATGTCCTCATACTCTGTACTCCCCATCCACCCCCCCCCCAATGTCCTCATACTCTGTACTCCCCATCCACCCCCCCAATGTCCTCATACTCTGTACCCCCCATCCACCCCCCCCCCCAGATGTCCTCATACTCTGCATTACACACACACACACACACACACACACACACCCAATGTCCTCACTCTGCTTTACACACACACCCCCCATGTCCTCATACTCTGTAGTACACACACACCCACCCATGTCCTCATACTCCCCCCTCCCCCGATGTCCTCATACTCTGTACTCCCCATACACCCCCCCCCCAATGTCCTCATACTCTGTACTCCCCATACCCCCCCCCCCAATGTCCTCATACTCTGTACTCCCCATCCACCCCCCCCCCCCAATGTCCTCATACTCTGTACTCCCCATCCACCCCCCCCCCCGATGCCCTCATACTCTGTACCCCCCATCCACCCCCCCCCCCCCAGATGTCCTCATACTCTGCATTACACACACACACACCCACACCCAATGTCCTCACTCTGCTTTACACACACACCCCCCATGTCCTCATACTCTGTAGTACACACACACCCACCCATGTCCTCATACTCCCCCCTCCCCCGATGTCCTCATACTCTGTACTCCCCATACACCCCCCTCCGATGTCCTCATACTCTGTACTCCCCATACACCCCCCTGATATCCTCATACTCTGTACTCCCCATAATTTCCCCCCCGATGTCCTCATACTCTGTACTCCCCTTACCCCCCCCTGATGTCCTCATACTCTGTACTCCCCATCCACCCCCCCCCTCAATGTCCTCATACTCTGTACTCCCCATCCACCCCCCCCCTCAATGTCCTCATACTCTGTACTCCCCATCCACCCCCCCCCCCCCCCCAATGTCCTCATACTCTGTACTCCCCATCCACCCCCCCCCCCCCCCCCAATGTCCTCATACTCTGTACTCCCCATCCACCCCCCCCCCCCAATGTCCTCATACTCTGTACTCCCCATCCACCCCCCCCCCCCCGATGCCCTCATACTCTGTACCCCCCCCCAGATGTCCTCATACTCTGCATTACACACACACACACACACACCCAATGTCCTCACTCTGCTTTACACACACACCCCCCATGTCCTCATACTCTGTAGTACACACACACCCACCCATGTCCTCATACTCCCCCCTCCCCCGATGTCCTCATACTCTGTACTCCCCATCCACCCCCCCCAATGTCCTCATACTCTGTACTCCCCATCCACCCCCCCCCCAATGTCCTCATACTCTGTACTCCCCATCCACCCCCCCCAATGTCCTCATACTCTGTACTCCCCATTCTCCCCCCCCCCCCCCCAATGTCCTCATACTCTGTACTCCCCATCCACCCCCCCAAATGTCCTCATACTCTGTACTCCCCATAAACCCCCCACCCCCTGATGTCCTCATACTCTGTACTCCCCATCCACCCCCCCCCCCCCGATGCCCTCATACTCTGTACTCCCCATCCACCCCCCCAATGTCCTCATACTCTGTACTCCCCATCCACCCCCCCCCCCCAGATGTCCTCATACTCTGCATTACACACACACACACACACACACCCAATGTCCTCACTCTGCTTTACACACACACCCCCCATGTCCTCATACTCTGTAGTACACACACACCCACCCATGTCCTCATACTCCCCCCCCCCCCCCCCCCAATGTCCTCATACTCTGTACTCCCCATACCCCCCCCAATGTCCTCATACTCTGTACTCCCCATCCACCCCCCCCCCCCCAATGTCCTCATACTCTGTACTCCCCATCCACCCCCCCCCCAATGTCCTCATACATTGTACTCCCCATCCACCCCCCCCCCCCCCCCCAAATGTCCTCATACTCTGTACACCCCATACTCCCCCGATGTCCTCATACTCTGTACTCCCCATCCACCCCCCCCCCCCAATGTCCTCATACTCTGTACTCCCCATCCACCCCCCCCCCCAATGTCCTCATACTCTGTACTCCCCATCCACCCCCCCCCCAATGTCCTCATACTCTGTACTCCCCATCCACCCCCCCCCCCGATGCCCTCATACTCTGTACTCCCCATCCACCCCCCCAATGTCCTCATACTCTGTACCCCCCATCCACCCCCCCCCCCCCCCCCAGATGTCCTCATACTCTGCATTACACACACACACACACACACACCCAATGTCCTCACTCTGCTTTACACACACACCCCCCATGTCCTCATACTCTGTAGTACACACACACCCACCCATGTCCTCATACTCCCCCCTCCCCCGATGTCCTCATACTCTGTACTCCCCATACACCCCCCCCATGTCCTCATACTCTGTACTCCCCATACCCCCCCCCCCCAATGTCCTCATACTCTGTACTCCCCATCCACCCCCCCCCCCCCAGATGTCCTCATACTCTGCATTACACACACACACACACACACACACACACACACACACACACCCAATGTCCTCACTCTGCTTTACACACACACCCCCCATGTCCTCATACTCTGTAGTACACACACACCCACCCATGTCCTCATACTCCCCCCTCCCCCGATGTCCTCATACTCTGTACTCCCCATACACCCCCCCCCAATGTCCTCATACTCTGTACTCCCCATACCCCCCCCCCCCCAATGTCCTCATACTCTGTACTCCCCATCCACCCCCCCCCCCCCAGATGTCCTCATACTCTGCATTACACACACACACACCCACACCCAATGTCCTCACTCTGCTTTACACACACCCCCCCCATGTCCTCATACTCTGTAGTACACACACACCCACCCATGTCCTCATACTCCCCCCTCCCCCGATGTCCTCATACTCTGTACTCCCCATACACCCCCCTCCGATGTCCTCATACTCTGTACTCCCCTTACCCCCCCTGATATCCTCATACTCTGTACTCCCCATAATTTCCCCCCCGATGTCCTCATACTCTGTACTCCCCATCCACCCCCCCCCTCAATGTCCTCATACTCTGTACTCCCCATCCACCCCCCCCCCCCAATGTCCTCATACTCTGTACTCCCCATCCACCCCCCCCCCCCAAATGTCCTCATACTCTGTACTCCCCATCCACCCCCCCCCCCCCCAATGTCCTCATACTCTGTACTCCCCATCCACCCCACCCCCCCAATGTCCTCATACTCTGTACTCCCCATCCACCCCCCCCCCCCCCGATGCCCTCATACTCTGTACCCCCCCCCCCCCCAGATGTCCTCATACTCTGCATTACACACACACACACACACACACACACACACACACACCCACACCCAATGTCCTCACTCTGCTTTACACACACACCCCCCATGTCCTCATACTCTGTAGTACACACACACCCACCCATGTCCTCATACTCCCCCCTCCCCCGATGTCCTCATACTCTGTACTCCCCATACACCCCCCCCAATGTCCTCATACTCTGTACTCCCCATCCACCCCCCCCAATGTCCTCATACTCTGTACTCCCCATTCCCCACCCCCCCCAATGTCCTCATACTCTGTACTCCCCATCCACCCCCCCCATGTCCTCATACTCTGTACTCCCCATCCCCCCCCCCCCCCAATGTCCTCATACTCTGTACTCCCCATCCACCCCCCCCCCAATGTCCTCATACTCTGTACTCCCCATCCCCCCCCCCCCTAATGTCCTCATACTCTGTACTCCCCATACTCCCCCGATGTCCTCATACTCTGTACTCCCCATCCACCCCCCCCCCCGATATCTTCACACTCTGTACTCCCCATAAACCCCCCCCCCCGATGTCCTCATACTCTGCATTACACACACACAACCCCATGTCCTCATACTCCACATAACACCCCCCCCCCCCACCATGTCTTCATACTCTGTACTCCCCATACAGGGCCGTCTTTAAGGCAGGGCAAAAGGTACAGTTGCCCTGGGCCCTGTCATTGGTGTGGGGCCCAAAGCAGCTGCCTCATATTTGCCAACTATCCCAGTTTAAATTCCCTCGTCCCTTGAAGTTTTAGTCCCGTGCTGTGTCCTGATATCTCAGTGTGAAGTGCTGCTACTAATGCTGCTCAGCTCTGCCCTATTGTTTTGTACAAATGACTCACCTGCAGACCCTGTGTTTACATGTAAATAACCGGCAATCATATGTAAATAGCGGCAGCATTCATATGTAAATAATGGCAGCATTCGTATGTATATCATGCCCCCTGCAGTGAGGAGATGATGTGCTTTAACCTCTAGCAACCAATCGGTGAGCAGTATTACTGTACAGTAATCTCTAGCAACCAATCAAGAAGCAGAAATCATGTGCTGTAACATCTAGCAACTAATCAGTGAGCCGTAACGTGTGCTGTAACCTCTAGGAACCAGTCAGTAAGCGGTAATGATACTCTGTAAGTTCTGGCAACCAATCGCAATCGCTGCCTGATCCGATACAGTAAACTGATTTTAAGTCTAGCTGCTATTTATTGTATGTCTCAGAGCAGGTGGAGATCGAAAACGTTTGCCCAGGGTCCAATCAGTATTAAATATGGCCCTGTCCCCATACACCCCACCCCCCCCCCAGATGTCCTCATAATCTGTACTCCCCATACAATCTCCCCCCCCCCCGATATCCTCATACTCTGTACTTCCCATAACCACCCCCCCCCCCCCCGATGTCTTCACACTCTGTACTCCCCATACACCCCCCCCCCACTGATGTCCTCATACTCTGTACTCCCCATCCACCCCCACCCCCTGATGTCCTCATACTCTGTACTCCTCATCCACCCCCCCCGATGTCCTCATACTCTGTACTCCCCATCCACCCCCCCCCCCCATGTTCTCATACTCTGTACTCCCCATGCCCCCCCATGTCCTCATACTCTGTACTCCCCATACGTGACCCCCCCCCACCCATGTCCTCATACTCGGTACTCCCCATACACAACCAGCCCCCCCCCCCTGTCCTCATTCTGTATTCCACATACAAACACCCCCTCATGTGCTTATACTCGGTACTCCCCATATGTGCCTCCACACAGTCCTCATACTCTGTACTCCCCATACACACACGCACCCCCCCGGTGTTCTCATACTCCCCATACACCCACCCCCCATATCCTCATACTCTGTACTCCCCATATGTGCCCCTACAGATTTCCTCATACTCTGTACACCTCATACAGCCACCCCCCCCAATGTCCTTATACATTGTACCCCCCATATGCCCCCCTCCATGTCCTTATACATTGTATTCCCCATACACCCACCCCCCCACCGATATTCTCATACTCCCCATACACCCCCCCCCCCCCCATGTCCTCCCCATCTCATGTCCTTATACACTGTATTCCCCATACACCCACCCTCCCAATGTCCTCATACTCTGTAGACCCCTCGTGTCCTCATACTTTGTACTTTCCCTGGCCAGTCTGACACATACTAGCTGCTTCCAGCAATACCTGCCCTGAGGAGGAGCCACTCACCCATCACTGTCCACACTATCCCATTCAGCCGGAGAGCCGCTGGAATTAAGAGTCCTCCAACCTCAGCTCTGGATCTACTGGATGTCGCATCCTATTGGATATGGCCTGACACACAAATTTCTATGCTACACCTGTGTCCACTCCATTAAAGGGGGAAAAAAGAAAAAAAAGAGAAAAAAAAAAAAAAAAAAGTAAACCTTGCTGGGCTACATGTAGGTTAAATCCACCTGCCTGGCGCCCAGAACTGCATGTCCCAGGCGTCAGGGGATATGATTTGAACATCCCTACAAAGTGAATGGGCTGACAAAAGCCCAGGCGCCAGGACGCAATTTCTAGTTGCCATGGTGACCTGGTACCTGAGATTTCACAAGCCCTGTACAAATACATAACATATACAACATGCTGTATCAATGTTATTAAACACGACTAAAAGTAATAAAACTCCATGTGTTAAGAATATATTCATGCTGTAAAGCTCTGTTGGCGCTATATAAATCCTGTATATATATATATATATATATATATATATATATATATATATATATATAAAAATTGTATAATGCCCATCATGACTTACATTTTTGTAGAAACATCAGGACAAAACCCAATACGTTTCAGATAAAGTCCTTCTTCAGGGACATGCTGTCTATAGTAGAACAACAACATATAAAATAGTTGAATATACAGGTGGTTGCAAGCATAGGGCTACCAACACACTGCTCGTCCAACCTGGACGAGGATACATCCCAGGGGCCAACGTACATCCACTGAGGCTACCATGTGTAAGAAAGCAGCCACCCACTCCCATCTTGATGTCAGCCATTAACCATTGGATTGCTTCTAAATTGTTTTACTTGCATGGCATTGCTAAACGTGGTTTTCCATCCTCTGACAATGAGTACTGTTCATGATACTTTTATGTGCACCAACAATCAAATGTTCTGGACAAGCTTTGGTGGTGTACCACCTTCTTCTAAGGTCCAGTACTAATACACAAAGTTTTAGCAGAATGAACTTTAGGTATTAGTATTGCTTGGACCATAAATGTAAAGCTTAGTGCAAAAAAAAAAAAAAAATTTATATAGATATATCTCATTGACAGTACTAATGTTTTTGTTGCATATACATGCACTTATACGGGAAAAAAAAAAAAAAAAAAAAAAGACTGAAGAAATCCCACAGAACAAACAATCGGACTTTATACCCAATAACGTTACAATAAACCACTTTGTGTGAACTGCAGCACCAGCACGACACTGTACACAAGATAACATACGGGATTAGTAAGAATTACAGAACGTTGGAATTGCTTTGAGGACTACATTAGTAGAGATTACAAATTGCTTACAGTCCCGCTAACACATGTCAACTACTCATACGTAAAATAACGGATAGTATGCAACAATCAAAAATACTCATGTTTTACTAAATATATTGAGGGGCAATGAGATCGTTGCATGGACACAAGCACTAATCCTTAGATAACAATCCAAAAGATCCTGCTCCACCACCCTAAGGATCAGCACTGATATCAATTCCATGTCTCCAAACCTGGCCCCGCCAGTCTGACCTGCTGTCTTCCTTGAGCTGATACTAAGAAGATCCAATCAAGTCCCCCAGCAGAATTGGGTGGGGGGATAAAATCTTCCAATTTTCAGGATGCTTCCTGGCTTTGCATGCTGTCTTCTTTAACCCTCCAGCTACCGATATATCAGCGCAGACGCACGTACCACTCTCCTTAGAGGACAAAGGCACAATGACAAGACGTTCAGTGCACTAGTGGGACTGGGAGCCGCTAGCAGCAGAGGAGTTAAGACGGCAGAATATTTAGGTGACAGATTTGCAGCAAATAAACAGATGGGTCACCGTGGAAACGAGGAGGGAAAAGGACATGTGAATTCCAAGATAACCCACAAACTCAGGAAAGAACAGGCGGTAGAGTAAAGTGATGTTGGATATCCACAAGCTGATGGTGAACATGCTGTTCCTAATGAAACTGCTGAGTATCCATAACAGCAGACTGGAAAATATTACGGATAATGACCCATTTAGACAGCATGAACGCCAATGGTGTCAACCCTGAACAAGCAAAGCAGGAATTGCCACTCAATGGTCTGACTGCCCTAAACACTGAAATTTGGTTGCTTTGGATAACGGCACATCACCGCTCTGTTACATGTTAATAAAGGGCTTATTCATAGAAAGCCATCAACTAAAAACAAAATTTTTACGTTTTCCATACACAGACTTGTTCAAGACTTGTTGTACTTGGCAGAAACAAATCCTATAGATTTGGCCTCCAGATACTGGATATGGACGGTAGGGTATACACAGATTATTGAACGTCTTGTATTGCAGCTATTCAACAGATGTTTTTGTCTTCACAGTAACCAAGGCAAATTAGGAGATGGCCTAAAAACATTTCAATATCAATGATCTGCCTGCTTGGACAATTAGGTTCAGTTCACACTGAGGCGACTTAGTCGCCTTACAAGTTGTGCTCCATTTAGTGCAATGGTGCCGTTCTAATCAAGGTGACTCAAGTCACACCAACTTAGAAAAAGGTTCCTGCATTACTTGGGGGCGACTTGCATTGACTTCTATACAAGAAGCGCTGATGTCGCGCTGTGCGAACTGAACCTTAAACCTAAAGTTGAACTTCACCCAAAAGGTGGAAGTTCCGCTTTTCCTCCTCTTTTTTTTTGTTGGGAGCGGGTACCCAATTTTGACAGATACCCACTCCTACTTCCAGTCAGTTTGCCACGGCAATCTGAGCAGAAGTTTTCCACCTCCCGCAGGCTCTTGGGACATGTCCCAGGGGACTACGGGACCATTTAATAGGCACAGTGCAGCTCAAGCATGTGAAGCCGCAAGGAGTCACAGTTGGCTGCCCACAGTTTGGGTGCAGGTGCCTGCACCCTAAGACCGGCAAAGTCAGGTGAGGGCATCACTGGATCCTGGGACAGATAAGTGTGTGTGTTTTTAGTACAGTATTTGTAGCTGCAGACTTTTACAGGGTGAAGAACCTCTTTAACATCACATTATGGCAGCCACTCTCTACCAGGGTTCCTCCAAAGTTTGCTAGAGGTACCTTAAGCTGTGGCCACTTCTCTGATGGTGTTCATAGTTTTGGGGGCAATGGCACTTACCAAGGCCAGCAGGATGACACCAATGATCATCTTAGTTGTCTAAGTGTGGGATTCCGACCACCACTGTAGTGGGGGGCATTCTTCCTACTGGCCACCAATGAACTGGTTTAAGCAGGAGTTCCTCGAGACCTAAACATTTTTTTTAAAGGCTCTTCTGGCACAAAAAGGTTGAGAAAGGCTGTAATATAGTTTCAGAATGAGGAGATTTTGAAATCTTTAAAACTATAAAAAAAAAAAAAAAAAATTTAAAGTCAGCAGCTACAAATACTGTAGCTGCTGACTTTTAATATAAGGACACTTACCTGTCCAGGTAGCCCGCTATGTCGGCCCTCAAGCCGATCCATTCATAGGCTTCGGATGCAGGCACCGGCATCCTTACTAAGGGAAACAGAAAGCGAAGCCTTGCAGCTTCACAGCTTGTTTCCTACTGCGCATGTCATGCTGCCCTTCCTGAATGGTCCCTGCTGTCTTCTGGGACCTGCGAGTCTCCCAGAAGGCAGCGTGGAGGATTACAAGGTAGGGCTGGTTTTGACAGGTATCCTCTCCCCCCTCCCCTCCAATATGTGGCAATGAAGGGGGGGGGGGGGACAAGCAAGGCTTCCCCTTTTTGGGTGGAGCTCTGCTTTCATTGAACAAGCTGAAGTTAGAAGCGGATTGGCTAAGATGCACAGCTGCAGCAGATTTTGCACTTTCCAGTTTTAGTAAATCAATCCCACTGACTTTAGTGTTTTCAGTCACAGAGCAACTACACAGATCAGGACTTCCAAAGTCTCTCTAAAATGTATAAACTGCATGTTCTTGTTCAGTGACTGAAATGCATAACTGTTGTTTCCTATCTGACCCATTCACGCTGCAACACAGCTAAGAGGTGTGGTGGTGGCAAAATGCAGACTATAGGGCAGGGGGTCAAGTCTTGGGAAAAAAGTGGGAACTCACCCAAGATTCCCCTCACTGTGCCCATCAATGCAGATCCACTCTGCCCATCAAATGCAGCCTCACTGTGCCCATCATTGCAGACACATTGTACAACATAGCCTCACCCGTGCCTGGATTATGCACAGCGTGGATCTGCTGCTGTGTCACGGAGCTTAGGTCTGCAATGTTCGGCGGACGGCCACGGTAACAAAGTCCCGCCTCCTAGACCGGCAGCGGCTCCTGTGATAGACGGAACACCGATCCAAGGCCAGGAAACTGAATCAGTGTTAAGTCCATCATAGGAGGGAGGAGGAGGACTCTGCACCTGAGCTCCCAGGATCCACAGTGCAGCCACAGTGCAAAGTGGTCCCAGGGCAAACGGCCTACCAGGAAATGTCCCGATAAGCCAGTCCGGCCCTGCTGCTAATGGGTACGGAGTTCCTGCGGTGAAAAAAAAATACAGGAACGATGTTTCCAAGCATTCCTGCAGGACTCGAGCCCTGCTATAGTGGGAGATTTACTAAAACTGGTGCATGCAGAATCTGATGCAGCTGTACAAAGTAACCAGATTATAACTTCAGCTTGTTCAATTAAGCTTTGACAATAAGTGCTGGTTCACACTAGATGCAGTGCAAATTCACGCGAAAATACACACCACATCTAAATCGCAACCTGTTCATACGAACCAATTGCGGAGTGTATGTTAAGTTAGACACCCTGCAATCAGTTTTTAAAACGCAGTGCGATTAGCGCAGTAGGATCGCATGGGTGTGAAAAAAAAGGGTTATGCACGAGTTTGGTCCAAATGCGATGCAGATTCAACCAAAAGATTTTGTATGGCTGAATTCGCACTGCACAGACATTGCATGTGATCTGCACAGCAATGTGCTGCGAATCACATGCGATGTCTGGCATCTCACTAGTTTGAACCAACCCTAAAACCTAGAAGCTGATAAACATAGACAATGTGCGTTCACATTGAGCATGCCTGTCAGATTGGGATAAGAGGCCGTGTCCACGCAGCCGTTCCCTCCCCAAAGCCTTAAATGGTCTGCCTGCCTAGAGTACTGGCCCTTTCAGGGACTACGGGCCTCAGCACCCATCTAAATGAGGCCTAAGGCTGAGTTCACACTGGCATTAAGACCCCTTCCACACTCAGGCAGTTTTCAGGCATTTTAGTGCTAGAAATAGCGCCTGTAAAATAAATAAATAGCCTCCCATTCATTTCAGTGTGACTTTTCACAGTGGGGTGCACCGCGCTTGTGGGACATTAGTCAAAGTCCTGCAAGCAGCATCTTTGATCTTTGGAGCAGTTTGGCAGCTCTGTATTTAGCACTCCCAAAACACCCCGCCCATTAAAATGAATGAGCAGCGCTTCCAAAGCGCCTCAACACGGTGCTTTTAACCCCTTCTTTGGGGTTAAAAGCGTCCCGCTAGCGGCCGAAAAGCAGCACAAAAGCGTTGCTTAGACAGCGGCGCTTTCAATGTGAAAACAGCCTAAGAGCAGGCGTTTGACAGGCGTTAAAAATGCCCCTCAAACGCCTATGCACAAGATATAATAGATAGCACATTGTGCTGTTCACACTAAGCGTTAGCGTCGCTTCAAAATTGAAGCCTCATGTGGAGTCAGGGGGTGTTTGAAGCCTGTCAACGTCTCCCATTCAAGTCTATGGTAACGCTCCGCAAACGCTCTGGCAGACGTTTTAGGCGCGGTTTGTGGAGCGTTAAAATTTGTTTATTTCTGTCACTTTCCATTGTGGAGCAGTTTTAACGCTCAAACTCTACGAAACTGTGCATAGGGCGTTTAGGCAACGTTTTTAGCGCTTGTGAAACCCCCCATTCTAAAGCTCATTGACGCCTGTCTGACGCCCATACCAACGCCATACAAACGCTATAGGAGCGTTTGTTGAGTGTCAGAAATGTAGTCAAGTGTGAACAAGCCCCAAGAGATGCCAAATCCAAAATACTGAAAATGACTTTTGAAATGACATTAATGTGTTAAAGCTCGTATGAGATTATAGTGAACGGCGATACTTCAAAGTCGCAGGTAAATGATATATGAACACTTCAAGCTGGATCTGAATGAATGGGCCTTGTACTTGAAAAGTGAAAGGAAAGATTAGCCTATAACAAGCTATTGGAATCCGGCCACCTCCTGTCATATCAGGTTACAGAATGTAAGGGAGAGGCCGATAAGCACACTACGGGTCACACACACTTTCCTACCAGGACCCGTGTCATCTGACGAAACCTGTCCAATGGGTGCGCCCCGTCAGGTCCTGGAAAAAATACGATGTGGTTTTCAAACCATAATTCTTATGCATATTTACCAAAAAATGTATTATTCAAATTCAATCTGATCTCAGTATGAAATCAAATATCACAAAATGAAATGATACAAAAATACATTGCAGGAATGTAGTTTGAAAAGTGAACTTGTTGTCCATAGCAACCAGCCGTGTCCACAGTCTGGGTTTGAGACTGTAACCAGGATTCTGCTGTTGCTACGAGTAACGGAAACAACCCCGTTACTATTCAGAAGGGCAACTATTGGACATAGGGCCCGGAAGATCGCAGCTATAACTGGATATAGCACTGACTATTATAGCACCCATCAGCTTCCCCAGTGGTCCCACAGGTATGACTGAATCCAGTGGTGCAAATGGAGTCCGAGATCTCTGGTCCCCTACCACTGCCCTGTGGTGATGTCCTCTTCTGGATCCTGAAATGACCCCGCCACGGAACATCTAACAGAAAGTATTTGTATCCTGAAGCCACCGATGTGGACACCCAAAGAAGGACTCAAGCAGGAAGTAAACATAAGAGGAAATTCGGGACTGCAGTACTGCATGACAGCAGGTAATGGTAAGAAAAAATTGGCATTTCGATTCAGAGTTTGAGTCCCCCCCCCCCCCCCCCGATAATCAGATAGAGGGGGTGAGCAGAGGGCGACATTAAGAGTAAAACTCCAGATCATTTTTTTGAAATGCAGGAGGTCAGATTTTTAGCAGGACCTGCAACCACAACATGTGACAATGCACATTACAGACAATGGTGCAATGCGGTGCCATTCATTTGCCAACAGATTTGTATTGCAGCATGAATGGTGGTGGTGCTGAAAAAAAAAAAATGGTGCATGTGCCATTTTTTGCCAGTGCACGTTAGTGTGCTGCAATGCGCATTTATCGCAAAGTGAGTTGGGGTGCCATGCAGAATGAATGGCACTTCATCACACCGACGCATTTAACATGTATTACCGCAATGAGAGTGACCAAGCCCTTACATTGTGCATTTACACCGCAAGATTTCTCCTTGCCGCCTGTCCCCACACCGCAAGATTTCTCCTTGCCGCCTGTCCCCACACCGCAAGACTTCTCCTTGCCGCCTGTCCCCACACCGCAAGACTTCTCCTTGCCGCCTGTCCCCACACCGCAAGACTTCTCCTTGCCGCCTGTCCCCACACCGCAAGACTTCTCCTTGCCGCCTGTCCCCACACCGCAAGACTTCTCCTTGCCGCCTGTCCCCACACCGCAAGACTTCTCCTTGCCGCCTGTCCCCACACCGCAAGACTTCTCCTTGCCGCCTGTCCCCACACCGCAAGACTTCTCCTTGCCGCCTGTCCCCACACCGCAAGACTTCTCCTTGCCGCCTGTCCCCACACCGCAAGACTTCTCCTTGCCGCCTGTCCCCACACCGCAAGACTTCTCCTTGCCGCCTGTCCCCACACCGCAAGACTTCTCCTTGCCGCCTGTCCCCACACCGCAAGATTTCTCCTTGCTGCCTGTCCCCACACTGGGAGATTTTGCTTTATTGTCTGTTCCCACACTGGGAGATTTCGCTTTACTATTTGTTCACTGGCACAGGAAATGACAAAAACCTCTAAAAGAAAAAAAAAAAAAAAAAAGTTAACTTGAATGCCACATCAGCTTCAGGCATGTGTCATAAGCCACAAGCTTCAAATCCTGGGGTTTCCTGTCCATCTGACACATTGAAGTGTTGATAAAGGGAAATTCAAATATTACACAAGAACAGTTAAAACTGCTTAATAACAGGAAAAGATTTCCAAACATAGCACTGTATAGAGAAGCAATACCACAATACAAGTGAATGTGTACAGATAGCGCAGTATACTCGATAACGAGTGTACTACGAAAACACAGCTGTGCAAGATCGCAGTCCCATGAGTTAGATGGAGGGAAACGTATTTCCTGATCCCGCGGAGTAATCACATGAGGTATACCTAACCTACAGAGATAAGAGGAAAGAAAACGTCTATGACAGAGAACTAGAGAGCGGATGTAGAAGTCATACACAAGGGTCATGATGGAAGGAAGGAGGAGATCAGGGACAGAAGATTACATAATAAGCTGGCCATACACAGGAAGATTTGTGTTCAAACGTTCATAGAAAAATAGTTAATTTGAAAACTCTTTCTTTGCATTGAGTTCATTAAAACTTCAGACAGACCTTCTGTTTGAATGGAACCCCAGACACATTAGACTCATCATACATGTTACAATCAACTTTAGGCAGGCTCCGTCACTACACATTTGTTGGCAGATCTAAAGAAGATTGTAAAATCAGGCTACAACCTATGTGGCAAGCTTAAAACAGGTTTTATTACAAGATGTACATTTTTTACAACGAAAACCACATTCATTAATGAACAATTTCCTCATCACTACAGTCGATAACAGAGGTCAGTTTCATCTCAACAACCATTAGAAAATTGATCAAATGTTCCAATAAAAAAAAAAAAAAAAAAAAAAAAAAAAAAAAAACTTTGGAAGAAAATTCAACTGTTGTATGATCACCGATAGCGGGAGCATGAAAGCACCAATCAATGAGTGGACTGTATGTACAATGATTTGTAGGGCTCATATACAACGTATCTGTTCAGATCAACACATGAACACACAACTGTCTTCTATGCACAGGGCACCTTAACATTTAAGAAGCGCAAAGCACTAGAAATGCACCAAAATTTCGGTCGCCGAAACATATTGGGCAAAAATGGAGTGATGCCAATAAGAGAAAAAGGTGCCGATAATGGCGCAGAGTGTCGATTTAATCGCAATTTCGCTGCACTTATGGTTTAATAGGTTGTGACTCAAAAGCTGCACCAAAAAGGTAACACGGGTGTGTTAATGATGCGTTCTTGCTGCGTTTTCAATGCATTTCAACGGGGAGGTGCATTTTTTTAACTGACCAGAAATGCAGCAAGCAGGATTTTTGAGGCTCAATTCACACTTGTGTGATGCGGTAACCTACGCAATTCCTGTGCGGCTTCCCGCATTGCACCTAAATTGCCGGTGGTTTACACCGACATCTGCTAACTGCTGCGGGTATCAATGTAAAGTTAATGACACCCCCAGATCGGTTTGCAGATCGCAGTGCGAACTGGGAAATGCTACAGGAATCGCATTGTATAGGAGTGAACACACATGCGATCCGATTCCAGTGCAGACCCCAAAAAAAAAAAAAAATTTTTTTTTTTAAAAAAGGGTCCTGTACCATTTTGTTGGGAATGCGATGCAACTTCAGCCATACAGTTTGTATAGCTGAATTCGCATCGCAGCAATGTGGTGTGAATCACATGCGATGTCTGTTCGTACAATTGTGAACCCAGCCTAACACGACAACAGAAGGGCAACAGACTAGTGTGAGGACATACATAGAATTTAAATGGATACATTTTTCTTGAGCTTTTCTTGCACTAAGGCCTCATGCACACAGAATGTTTAAAAAACGCCAGCACTTCTGCCAGAAAAAAGCAGCGTTAATGCGCCGTTAGCCTCGGTTTTGAATAGTGTTTATGGGCGTTTGGTGTTAATGCTTTTTCAGTAAAAACAATCTATAATGTAAAAACGCCAAAGCACTTAAAAGCTTATTACAGCATTTAGCCGCTTTTTTTGGCATTTTACAGCTCAACAGCCTCTGCTCCTGGATGTACAGGCTGACGTTTTTTTCTACTGCCCCTAAACGCTTATGCCTCCAAATGTGTCTGAAAGTTTATGTGTTTATGCATGGACACATAGGCTAACATGGAGGGGCAATTAGAGGCAGTTAAAAAAAAAAAAAAATAAAAATAAAAACAGACAACACATCAGATGCACCCAACAGGAACGTCCTGTGTACATAAGCCCTAAAAGGTGCCAATAATAAATTCATATTCATTTAAATTGATGATATTAATTAAAAAGTCGAAGATAAAAATATTTTTTAAAAACTGTCATTTTCGATTTTCAGCCAAGTGCATCCTGCATTTTCGATCTTGGTACCAAATTCACTATTTGGGGAAGGAAGTGGAAGTGGCACTTGAGGGGAGCAGAAATGCGGTAGGTCTTCAATACTAGGGCCCTCGGAAAGGAAAGTATATAAACGCTTATTTTACAGGTGACCTATTTTGTAAAACTGACCCTGTGGCAACAGGGCTTGGCACACATGGGCAGTTTTTACTACTAAAATCACCCATGATGCCCCTGGGGTTATTCTCTAGCAATCGATCGCTTTACTTGGAGAACAATAGAGTATAGCATGTAGTTTGTGTGATCGCTGCTCCATGCAACTTTATGTGTAGCGATCACTAGTAAAGAAATGCAGGCACATTTTCCACTAATAAACATTGCCAGTGAGTCAGACTATCACAAAGCAATACTCTCATGGATACAGAAAGTAGTAAAAAAACATTGTGTTCACATAAAAACTCAGTGAACACTAGATTAAATGTGACATGTCATGAGATAGACACATTGCTGTCCTCCTTTAGAAATGCTAACTGCCTGGCCGTCTTCAGCGTCGGTACCTTCCAAGTTGCTGACCCTAAACAAGCATATAACAATTAGAATCAGAGTGAAACCAGAACTTCTGATCTGCATACATGCTGGCTCAGTAAAATAATCAGGAAGAGAGTCAGGCAACCAGCATTTTCAGGGGGGTCAGCAGTAGCAGCCCACCTTTCCCCTCAAAGTTTCCTTTAGCGCTCATTCACACTATATGCAGTGACCTGCATTTTTCTGCCCAGATCACACTGAAAACAATAGTTTCCTATGTGCCATGTTCACACTACAATGCTGCAGGGATGTGCGGAACAGGAACAATACAGATGTGCTGTGCATCAAATGGCCCCGCAGGTCACCGTACAGCAGGGGTCTCAAACTGGCGAACCTCCAGCTGTTGCGAAACTACAAGTCCCATCATGCCTCTGTGAGTCATGCTTGTAACTGTCAGCCTTGCAATGCTTCATGCGACTTGTAGTTTCGCAACTGCTGGAGGGCCGCCAGTTTGAGACCCCTGCCGTACAAAGAGCAGAAAGGAGCTGACATTTGTACATTCTAAACCTGCTCCCACTGCCCATAGGCATATTTGTGGCGGCAGGACGGGTGGGTCACTAAAGCAGAAATACACCATCAGAGCACCACAAGGCAAAAATGCTATTTAATTCAATTTTAATATGCACAGGAAACTCGCCCGTCTATTTCCCCATGCTTTATTTTGATGAGAAATCACGTTGAGAAACACCTCCCTATCGCCTCTGGCCACGGCCATCTTGAGTAAGGGCAGATGATTCACGTAACATTTACTTCCTGGAATCCATATGCCCTTACCTCAGGCATGCAGTCAAGAGGGTATGCATTGCTGAGAAAACCCCCCACCTCCCCTTCTGAAGATTACTGGGATGTAGAACATATTTCGCCTAAGCCAGAAACCAGGAAGTAACACATACATATACACATATATATATATATATATATATATATATATATATATATATATATATATAAAAAAGGGGGTTTAAAACTACTAAATATGATATACTTTCCTATCTACTGACAAATGCTAGCAGCACAAGGATAAAAAGTATGGTCAGTGTAGATTGAGAGAGTGAAGTTCTGTTTTAATGACCACCAGCCACTGCCCCTATATGTCCATATGGAGACCACCATTTTGTGCTGACTGCACGCTCACGGCGCGCTCACGACATAATGACCGAGATGCCACCGACACTTCCTAATCATTGTTTACAATTGGGAGCTCCTGATCATGTGACCACTGTGGCAAGCAATGTCACATAAATCGGGAAGACTGCCTCCCAGCACTAACATGAAACTAAACCTGATTTGTAAAAAAACTGAGCAGACAGCATTTTGTTACAAAAGAGACAAGCTATGTTGTCTGCAATAACACACTTACCTGTCTGCTTACAGTCCTCTGCTGAACGCACACAGAGCTGTGCACGTGCATTCCCAGCACACGGTAGTTGTGCCGGAATGACAGACACCTGTGTGCATGCGCGGGATGACGCCATCCCCACTGGCTGAAAAACCAAGCCCCGGAAGTTGCCTGGGGAGAGATGACAGTGGCTGGAGCTGCTGTGCTCGTTGCTGGAACGATCGGGTTCAGGTACGTAAAAGGGGGGCTCTGGGGGGCAGCTGCAGCACAGAAGGTTTTTCACCTTAATGCATGGAATGGCTTCACAGACAAGCCCAGCGTTGTGAATGGCCGGGCAATCTCCTGGGACCTGTGACTTGGGAGGGGGCAGAGGTGAACTTCCTTCCGGCGCCAGGGGAGGAAGTTGGAGCTGGGTGCCTGTCAAGACTGGGTACCCGCTCCCCCCCCCCAAAAAAAAATGGCATGCCAAATGTGGCATGTCAAGGGGTCACCAGTGCTTAAAGCGCAAGTTCCATTTTTGGGTGGAACCCCGCTTTAAGCATACTTCCAAGCATGGGGGATGCACAGGTGTTCCATGCATCCCTGTGCAGGCAGTCCCACTGGGACACAGCAACTGTACAGACACAGCCACTGCTCCCAATCTGACATCCGTATGGGTGCACATCCCTGATCTCACATTGTCTGCATTCAGGGACCCGCAGCAGATGTGTCTGTGCAGCTATCCCAATTGACATGAATGGAACTGTTTGCATGCAGATACATGGAACACCTAAAGCAATTGTTCAGACTGGGCAAAAGTCAGCAGCTACAAATCTGCTGATTTTTATTATAAGGACACTTACCTGTCCAGGGATCCAGTGCCGTCCTCACCTGGGCTAGTTCTTCTAGTTCTAGTTCCAGGTCCTAACTGTAGGCAGCCAGCTTTGCAGCTTTCAGCTTCACAGCCGGCTGCCCACTGCGCATGCGCAAGCCTGGCTTTGTGAATGGTCCTGCAGTCTTCTGGGACCTGTGATGTGTACGGGGAGGTGGGGGAAGGAGAACGTCCATTCGGATAGTCTATGCGATTTAAGAGGAAGTGGGAATGGGTACCTGTCAAAAAAGAGTGTACTCCCTACCCACCCCCCTCCAAAGAAAAAAAAAATGACATGCCAAATATGGAAGAGGAAGAGGGGGGGGGGGGACTTACCCTTGTGGGTGGAGTTCCACTTTAAGTATGCCCGTGTAAAACAAAGCCTGAACGGTGTGAGGCACTAAAACCGCACATCAGACTACCACCTCACTTCCTGGCAAAAACGGACAACACAGCTGGCACGCCAAAACGAACCATTTTAGTGTTTGGGTAGTGTGATGGGCCTTGGGAATAACTGGGTAGGTTCACACTTGTGCGGGTGGTTCCTGCTGTGGGTCGGCACCTGTTCCCAGAGCTGCAAATACCTGCACAGAAAACGCAGGAGAGGAGTGCGGGTGCCATGAATCCTAATGGCACTGGAAATCGCAGCAGCCGCTTCCCATACTGCACTTGCGGTTTCTGTGTAGTCTGCAATTTTTAATTAAATGGAGCCGGGACCTTTTCCTTTTTTTTTTAGAGCTGCACAAAAGTGTGAACCAGGCCTAAAATGTGTACATGCCAATATAGGTTGTGTTAGAGTGGTGCGATGCGTTGTTACAAAGCTTTGCACTTTTTTAAAAAAAACTTTATTCACTGAACTCTATGCACCAGAACACACTGCATAAAAATACAAAACATGCTTCATTTTTCTGCGCAGCGTGAACAAGGAACATAGAGAACGATTGTTTTCTCCATGTCCTCATCTTTGCAGATCTCAGGAGGTGGTGTGAAGACGAGCCCTGCTGGGCGGTTTATCAGATCTTCACACATTGTAGCAGAAAACAGCCACAGACAATGATTGAATTCTACAGATGTCCAATACTCAGCACAGTAAAGGAGGACAGACCTACAATAGAACATCTATAGACTAGACTGATCAGAGAGCTGTCGGAGCGGGTGGCACTCTTGCACAGCTCTGGGTTCAAATCCCACCCTCTATACTACCAGCTGCATGGAGTTTGTATGTTTTCCAGTTTCCTTCCCCAGTCCAAAAAAAAATAAAAATAAATAAATAATATATACACACACACACACACACACACACACACACACACACACACACTGGTAGAACTGGTTTCTTCCCAAAGTTAGAAGTGCAGCAAGGAAGAAGATGAAGGGATGATGTATTTATAATGTATACTAATGTACTTAGAAGTATATAATAAATATACATAAGAACGACTGATGACAAATAATACAATGGCAGAATATAGTACAGAACACATTGAAAGAAGGACTAGATCTGAGGACAGTGTGAAAATCCCAGGATAATGAACTCCAAGTCCCAGCAAAGGCAGTAGAGTAGCATCCCTCTGCCCATAGTGGGTATGTAGTGCCTCCTGTCCATACACACAGCCCGGACCCCCTTCCCTGCACTCACCTGGGCTCTCCCCGTCCCCAGCGCTCTGCTCTTCCTCTCTCCAGCACAACACACACTTTCTGGGCGTGGCGGCGGTTAGCCAGCTGGATGGGCGTTCTTTCCTGGCGTCCGGGCGTGGTTTCTTGTTGTGGGCGGGGCGCGAAGGAAACTAGGAAGGAGACACGTGGGTGAGAGCTGAGTCAGGAAGAGGTGTGAGGGGTTATTGGGGTGTACGGTGTGGGTCATGTGACCTGACCTCAGCTGAATACGGCGGGTTGCGGTTAAAGGTCTGGTGAGCGCCGCAGACGTACGTCACCTTTCCTATAGGAGGGTTGTGAGGGAGAGGTGGATGGACTTGTCTGGACTGGTAGGAGCGGGGAATTGTGGAAAGGAATGTGTGGGAGCTGAGGATAGACATGGGAGACCGTGAGGAATGATTCCGGGCTGGTTCTCCTGAGCTGTCTGCTGTACTGATACATACAGTGATATATGAGCTCTCTGGAAGAAGCATTACCTCCCAGAACCAGGAGGGGGCAGAGTACTCCTTGACAATGAATAGGGGGAAGTACAACGTGCGAAATGTCTGAGTATAGCCTCAGGATGTGATGTTATTAACCGCTTCAACCCCAGAAAAATTTACCCCCGTCCTGACCAGAGCACTTTTTGCGATGCGGCACTGCGTGGCTTTAACTGATAATTGCGCAGTCGTGCGACATTACACCCAAACAAAATTGACATCCTTTTTTTTCCCCACCAATAGAGCTTTCTTTTGGTGGCATTTGATCACCTCTGTGGTTTTTATTTTTTGCGTTATAAACAAAAAAAGAGTGACAATTTTGTAAAAAAAAAGCAATATTTTTTTCTTTATGCTATAATAAATATCCCCCAAAAATATATAAAACATTTTTTTTCCTCAGTTTAGGCCGATATGAATTCCTCTACATATTTTTGGTAAAAAATCACAATAAGCGTATATTGATTGGTTTGCACAAAAGTTATAGCGTCTACAAAATAGGGGATCATTTTATGGCATTTTTTTAAATTAATTTTTTTTACTAGTAATGGTGGCGATCTGCGATTTTTTTTTTTTTTTTTTTTTTTTTTTTTTTTTTTTTTTTTTTTTTTTTTTTTTTTTTTTTTTTTTTTTTATAGTGACTGTGACATTATGGCGGACACATCAGACACTTTTGCTACTATTTTGGGACCATTGTCCTTTATACAGCGATCAGTGCTATAAAAATGCATTGATTACTGTATAAATGACACTGGCAGGGAAGGGGTTAAACACTAGGGGGCGATCAAGGGGTTCAGTGTGTCCTAGGGAGTGATTCTAACTGTGTGTGGGGGGGGGGCAGGCTTCAACTCACATGACAGCGATCACCACTCCCGATGACGGGGAGCAGTGATCTCTGTCATGTCACTAGGCAGAATGGGGAAATGCCTTGTTTACATAGGTACTTCCCCATTCTGCGGCTCCGTGACACGATCGCCGGCAGACATCTAGTTCATGCGCACGGTCACGTACGTGGTGGGTGTGCGCGCGCCCGCTAACCCCGCCAATTAAAGGGGACATACAGGTACGCCCATTTGCCCACCGCTGCCATTGTGCCGACGTATATCGGCGTGCAGCGGTCGGCAAGTGGTTAAAGGAACAGGCCAGTTTTTCAAACTTGTTGTTTACAAGTTAAAATCTTTTTTTTTTTGCAAGAAAATTACTTATAACCCCCCAAACATTATATATATTTTTTCAGACACCCTAGAGAATAAAATGGCGGTTGTTGCAATACTTTGTCACACACCGTATTCGCGCAGCGGTCTTACAAACGCAATTTATTTGGAGAAAATACGTTTTTGAATTAAAATATAAGAAAACAGTAAAGTTAGCCCAATTTTTTTTTATATTGTGAACGATAATATTATGCCAAGTAAATTGATACCCAACATGTCACGCTTCAAAATTGCGCCCGCTCGTGGAATGGCAACAAACTTTGACCCTTAAAAATCTCCATAGGCGACGTTTAAAAATGTCTACAGGTTACCAGCTTTGAGTTACAGAGGAGGTCTTTTGCTAGAATTATTTCTCTTTCTCTAACTATCGCGGCGATACCTCATGTGTGGTTTGAACACTGTTTACATATGCGGGCGCGACTTATGTATGTGTTCGTTTCTGCACACGAGCCAAGCGGGACGGGGCGCTTTCAATTATTTTATTTTTTTTCTTATTGTTTTTACTTTTTATTTTTTACACTGTCCCTTTAAGAACACATTTTAGATCACCTTTATTCCTATTACAAGGAATGTAAACATTCCTTGTAATAGAAAAAAGCATGACAGGTCCTCTTTAATGTGAGATCTGGGGTCAAAAAATCCTCAGATCGCACATTTACACTTAGACCCCTTTCACACCGAGGGCGTTTTGCAGGCGCTATAGCATTAAAAATAGCGCCTGCAATCCGCCCTCAAACAGGTGCTCCATTGTCTCCAGTGTGAAAGCCCGAGGGCTTTCATATCGGAGCGGTGCGCTGGCAGGACGTCAGGAAAAGTCCTGCCATCAGCTTCTTCGGAGCGGTGTGTTTACCGCTGCTCCCCATTGAAATCAATGGGGCAGCACTGGGATGCTGCTATTGGGGGCAGTTTTAAACCTTTCTCGGCCGCTAGCGGGGGGGAAAATCGCCCCGCTAGCGGCCGAAATGCGCCGCAAATCCGACGGTAAAACACCGCTAAAAATAGTGGCATTTTACCGCCGACGCTATAGGCGGCTCGATGTGAAAGGGGCCTTAAATGCAATTTTAAAAAAAGTCTTTTTTTTTTATTGAAAAAAAAAAAAAAGTCCCTTTTAAGGTCCCCTTATCGTCTTTCAGGACAGCACTTGAGAGAGTGACTCCTCCCCTTGCCAACAGGAAACACCTCTTCCACCAAACTTTAAAAGGAGGCTCCTTTCCACACATTGTCAGTTTTTGTGTTTCCTCCGGAGGGAACACTTCGTGGGAAGTCAGGGCTCTCAGGTGCTGTCCTGGGAGCTCAGGTTTCCTGGATTTCCATCAAACACTTTTTTACCTCATGAGAGCTGTTCCTCCAATTCCACAGCTGAGGTGAAGTGCTGCTGGCTGGGGTCCCTCTCCCTCTTCATATGGGCTCAGGGTGAGTCCGACTGTCGTGGGCATCGCTCCTAGGCGGCGGCAAGACAGGCGGTGGCCGTTTACTATATTTTTTTCTCAGGTCCACCGCCTGTTGCTTATTGCACCGCCGCCATCTTGGGGATGGCAGCGGGGCTCCATCCGCCGGAAGTGAGGCATCCGGAGGGGGCGGCGCCCACGGAACAGGCGTGCGGCGTCATTTCCGCCGGAAATCGCAGAGGGAAAGGGGAGGAACGGGGCTGGTGCTTATTTAGCGGTTCTGGTCCGGCGCACTGGCGCTATTGGAGTCCGGAACCGGCGTTTAGCCACACAAACACAGCAAGCGCTCCTCGATGGAATCGATGGCGGCAGTGAGTGGGACAGGCACCAGCAAGGCCCAGGTAAGGTGCAGTTGTATACTGTCCTCCTTGTACTGTGGGGTCTCTCTCTCTCTATCTCCCCCCCCCCCCCCCCCCCCGGTGGAAGGGGCCTGTCTGGGCACATAAAGCAGTTAGCTCTTACTGTGCACCTGTGGTGAGCATCCTTGGGTATAGGACAGGTTGTCTCACTGGAATGGTTTCTACTTTTGTCTCATGGCAGGCCAAGAGCTCTGATCCAGTGGCAAAAAGAAAATGTCCTTCATGTAAATCCAAGCTACCTGAAGGATGGAAGAAGACGTTATGTCAAGCTTGTATTGATTTGCTAGTTAAGAAGCTTCTTCCGCTTGCAGCGACTTGATTGCATCGGTTAAAAAGGAACTTGATGCGACTATTCAATCATTTCGCTCTTCCCTAGCAAACCCATCCCTGAGTCAGCCTACTACCTCACAGTCCTCCCAAGGCTCACTTATAGTCCCGGCGATGGAGACTGAGGCATCTCCTACCCCAGAGGGACATTCCCCCTCTCAATCTGAGGATTCTGATGAGGGTGAGGAAGGAGAAAATTTACCTTCAAGATTTAAATTGTCTTTAGAACAGGTAGATGGCCTGTTAAAAGCAATCTATACCACACTGGGTCTGGAGGAGGAAAGAAAGAAGCTATTAAGAAAGAGTGGGCAGAGCCAGAGAGAAAGCCTTTCTTTCCCAAAGCCTTAAAAAGGCGTTTCCCTTTTGATGAAGATCCAGCGGCGGTTTGGAACAAAAACCCCAAACTAGATGCCGCGTTTTCCCAGGTCTCGAGGTCTACAGATTTGACATTCGAGGACATGGGGGTGATGAGAGATCCCATGGATAAAAGGATGGACCAGCTACTAAAGAGGGCTTGGCAATCCATCATGGGAAATCTTAAACCTACTATGGCAACTACAGTGGTATCCAGAAATATGGAGTTCTGGTTAGAGCAACTTAAGGCCCATATCAGCAGACTCACCAAAACAAGAAATTTTGGATTCATTTTCAACTCTGTCTGCCGCTGTCGCATTTATATCTGATGCTTCAGCGGAATCAATTAAAATGACAGCTAGATCTGCTGCCCTAGCCAACTCAGCCAGAAGGGCTCTGTGGTTGAAAACTTGGCCGGGGGACGCGGCATCCAAAAACAAGCTGTGTGGGATACCGTTCCTGGGTGACTTTCTTTTTGGACCTGATTTGGATGCGGTTCTAGATAGAACTGCTGATAAAAAGAAGTCTTTTCCCATCAAAAAGAAAAAGCAGCCAGTTAAACGTTTTTTTCGTTCCCAAAGGGCTCAAGAACAAACCAAACCCCAGGAGAAAAGAAAAAATTGGGCATCGCAGAAGGGTAAAGGCAAAGGAAATGTCCTTTTCCATCCTCCTGCAGCCTCCGGTAAAGCACAATGACTTGTGCGTACCAGTGGGGGGAAGGCTTCAAAGTTTCCTTCCCCTTTGGGCCAGCATGACAGAAAGTCTATATATTTTGGACATGCTGTCCCAAGGTTACAGGATAGAGTTTTCGGATCGCCCGCCAGAAAGATTCTTTGTAACAAACCTACCAAGGGATCTAACAAAGGCTCTGGCCATGAAGAACCTTTTAAAGGATCTGAGGCACCAGAGGGTAGTGATACCAGTATCCCCAGAAGAACAGGGTCAGGGTTTCTATTCACACATCTTTCTGATAAGAAAACCATCCGGAAACTTCCGTCTTATCCTCAACCTAAAACCCCTGAACAAGTCAGTCCTATACAAAAAGTTTTGTATGGACTCAATTTTCACAGTCAGAAACATTCTGACAAAAGATTGTTTTATGGCATCAATCGATCTGAGGGATGCTTATCTTCATATTCCTGTAGCACCTCAGTCCCAGAAGTTCCTGAGGTTTGCGGTGAATATGGGCAAGGAGATTATACATCTTCAGTTCAGGGCCCTTCCCTTCGGCCTGTCGTCAGCTCCTCGTATTTTTACAAAGATAATGGCGGAAGCTCTCGCCCCTCTTCGACTCCAGGGGATTGCGGTAATTCCATATCTGGACGACCTCCTCTTTTTTGCCCCATCCAGGGAAAAGTTGCAGGAGGATTTGAACAAATCCCGCAGTCATTTGGAGTCACTAGGGTGGATAGTGAATGTTCAAAAATCAAATTTCATCCCAGCTCAGCAAGTACTGTTTCTGGGTTATTTGATAGATTCAGTGGAGCAAAAGATTTTTCTCCCAGAAGAGAAAAAGATCAAGGTCCAAAGGGTAATAATGGCACTACAAACAAATCAACTGATTTCAGTCCGAAAGGTTATGTCGGCTCTGGGGACATTAACCTCTTCAATGCCAGCCATCCAATGGGCAAGGCTGCATTTCAGGACCCTCCAGAGGTTCCTTCTAAGGACATGGAACCACAGGACAGAGAGTTTGGATACAAAAGTAAAGATTCCCACCAGAGTCAAACGTTCACTTTGGTGGTGGAAAAGTCAGGTGGTACTGCAAAGAGGTCTTCTTTGGTCTTTTCCGGCCGGGAAAGTGGTCACAACAGACGCCAGTTTGCAGGGATGGGGGGCCCACATGGGTCAAGCCTTAGCGCAGGGAACATGGTCCCAGTTCGAGGCCCAAAGATCCTCAAATTGGAGAGAGCTGAAGGCAGTTGCCCTAGCATTAGCTTTCTTCTCTCAAAACCTCATAGGTTGCCATGGCCAGATTTTTTCGGACAATGGCACGGCCATAGCCTACCTGAACAAACAGGGAGGCACAAGAAGCAGGGCCCTTCACTTACTGTCAGTAGAGATTCTGGAGTGGGCGGAGAACCACTTACTATCTCTATCCGCAGTCCATCTAAAAGGCACATTGAACGAAGTAGCGGATTATCTGAGCCGACAAAAAGTTCAGGAATCAGAGTGGAGTCTGAACAGGAAGGTGTTTGCATTAATCACCAGTGTTTGGGGCCTTCCGCAGGTAGATCTGTTTGCTTCAAAACAAAACACGCAGCTCCCGAATTTTTTCTCCCTTCAGAGAGACATTTGCTCTCAGGGGATAGATGCTCTGGCACATCCGTGGGATTTTCACCTAGGGTATGCTTTTCCTCCATTTCGATTAATCCCTCTAGTGTTGAGGAAAATACTGAAAGAGAGAGTATCAATCATTTTGATTACTCCATATTGGCCAAAGAGAGCTTGGTTTTCCACGATTCTGCAGTTGGCAATCAAACCATGTTGGTATCTCCCGCTCAGTCAGGATCTGTTGATTCAGGGGCCAGTGCTTCATCCAGAGGTAGACAGGTTAAAGCTCACTGCCTGGTATCTGAGGAGCAATTAATGAGAAGCAAAGGCTTTTCAGAACGTTTAACTGCTACGTTGCTTTCCAGTAGGAAAAAGGTAACCAGGGATATTTACGCCAAAGTATGGAAAGTCTATGTTTTTTTCTGTCATTCCGAACATAGGGGGGGGGTTAAAGACCTAGTTTCAGTGCTGGAATTTTTGCAAAAAGGTGCAGACAAGAATCTGGCGGTCAGCACTCTTAAGGTGCAGGTGGCTGCCTTGGGAGTTTATCTGGAGAGATCCTTATCTTCAGAAACTCTGATCATGAGATTTTTCAAAGCACTTTCCAGGTCGAGACCGGTACCGGTGAAGCATTTCCCAAATTGGGATCTCTCGGTGGTTCTGCAGGCTCTGGCAAAAGAACCATTTGAGCCTTTACAGGCCATATCCCTAAAGAATTTAACTTTGAAGACTATTTTTCTGGTCGCAATTACTTCAGCAAGAAGGATTAGTGAACTGCACGCCCTATCAGTAAAAGAGCCTTTTTTGTCAGTTTTTCCTGATAGAGTTGTCCTTAAAGTAGATCCGGGGTTTTTGCCAAAAGTGGCAAGCTTTAGTAACAGGTCTCAAGAGATTACTCTACCAACCTTTTCTGCTAACCCTTCGGGTGCAAAGGAAGAGCAGTTTCACAATTTAGATGTAAGACGTATCCTATTACAGTATTTGGAAGTAACAGGAGGGTTTAGAGTTTCAGATTCATTATTTGTTCTTTTTTCTGGAAACAAGAGAGGCCAACAAGCATCAAAAGCATCATTGGCTAGATGGCTTAAGACAGCTATTTCTGTAGCCTATTCTCAAATGGGTTTATCTTCCCCGCTGGGAATTAGGGCTCATTCAACAAGAGCGCAGGCCACTACATGGGCAGAAAGAGCTGGTGCCACCCCAGATCAGATTTGTAAGGCGGCTACGTGGTCAAGCTACTTAACGTTTGTCCGTCATTACAGACTGGATCTCCTATCAGCAGGTGATCAGGCTTTTGGCAGAAAGGTTCTGCAGGCTGTGGTCCCTCCCTAGGGGGGTAAGTCTCTATTATCCTCTCAAGTGCTGTCCTGAAAGACGATAAGGGAAAATTCAAGTTAGACTTACCGGTAACTTGTTTTCCTTGAGTCTTTCAGGACAGCAGCATCCCGCCCTATTGTTTTTACATATATATACTGTGACTAATCATATCTCGATTATGTGTTCCAGTTTGGGGCCGGGGGTTCTCTACTACTACTGACAATGTGTGGAAAGGAGCCTCCTTTTAAAGTTTGGTGGAAGAGGTGTTTCCTGTTGGCAAGGGGAGGAGTCACTCTCTCAAGTGCTGTCCTGAAAGACTCAAGGAAAACAAGTTACCGGTAAGTCTAACTTGAATTTTTTTTTTTTTATTGAAAAAAAAAAAAGTCCCTTTTAAGGTCATTGGACAGAAGTGACGTTTGACGTTGCTTCCGTCATCCAACATCATCGAGTCGAGTGGGGGCCATCATTTCCTCACTCGACACATTCCCTTTGAGGGGAAAGGATCAGATTGTTTCCACTGCTACTGATAACTCTGGTAAGTGGCGGAGACGACAAGAACGCAGCGGGAGGGGGGTGGGCGCCTCTCCCGCCGCCGATAAAAGTGATCTTGCGGCGAATCTGCTGCGGAGACCACTTTTATCCGAAAGCGGACCGCCTGCCATTTAAGAATATACCGGGGTTATGGCAGCTATCTGCCGCCTTAGCAACAGTATTCAATGTCAAAGTACCAACGTAAAACAACGGCGGGCAGACCGGAAGTGGTTGAATCCCATCTGACTAGAATTGTATGGATTTCATTGTACTGCAAATGAGCTGGTGGCCAACAAGTGATTAAAGCCCCCAAAACCCCTTTCTGCACAACCCTTTAGGCCGGGTTCATATATGTGCGGCCACTGGTTCATGCGCCTGGGGTCTGGGGCGTGTCCGTTCACCGGTTCAGATCCAAATTTTTGCCTTGATTTGCACCTGAACCAAACCCAAATACACACAGGACCCTTTTTAAATGCGGACCGCGGCCACCCCTGACCTGAGTGAACTGGCTCCTTTGAGAGCCAGTCACACTCCCCTGTCACTCCCCAGCCTTAAAAGAGAAGTATGGGGTTGTTTTTTTTTTTTTTTTTTTTGTATCATACTTACCTAGGTGGATGTAGCATCAGTCCCCCAGCGCCTCTAACACTGAGAACCGAGCGATCGAACACCGCTGATTGCTCGGTTCTGACAGCTCCGTGAGTAGTGAGCTGCAGACTGTCAGTCACAGTTCTCTGCTCTGCCCCCTCCTCGCTTATTGGAGCACTGGTTTGTGGAGGGGCGGGGGCGGCTGGCTCAGGCTGTCAGTGGCTCACTGAGAGGATGAGCCGGGTGTCTGTCCAGAGACGTGATGGGCACAGTGGCTGCACGTGATGGGCACAGGGGCTGCATTTTAAGGCAAAGTGGCTGTATTTGATGGGCACAGTGTCTGCATATGATGGGCACATTCTTGCACATCCTGGGAAGCACTGTGGGCAAGGTGCATGCTGTTCACCTGGATGAATGACATGCATGTGGGGGCGGGGCAAGACAGATTTGCAAAAAAAACACTATGCACGTACAGGAGGTGTGAAGTGGGGGAAAGTTGTTCCAGAGGGCGAAGATCCGCTTTAATTTAGCTATTCCACTTTATAAATCCACTTACCAGTCTAAGGGCTGTCTCAAAAAAATCTCTAGGGTTTAACATTCAAACATTTGGCTCAATTGATCTTCCACCACTGGCTCTTGGGAGGAACTCCCCCTCCCAAGTAAAGTATAGTTCACTAATGTCGCCTGTGGGGGCCCCCCTCCAAAGCTGGGGTATCCCCGCAGCCTGGTATTGGGGTGAACTTGGTTGAGGGTGATGCAAGTATCAATGTCCCACGGGACAAGTCCCAGTGTTCACGGGAAGCTTTGTATTCTATGAATGCATCAAAGCTTCCTCTGGCTGACGCAGAGATCGTGGCATCATCCTTCCACCTCAGCCTACCAGAGGAAGTTTTGCACTGATTCAGGGCCAGCTCGCACCACATGCATTCCAGTGCGTTTTTTTTTCTGCATCCAAAATGCATGGACAGTAGGTTACATGTATTTTAACTGGAAAGATCACACTATTGCAGTGCATTTCAGTACAGTGTAGAGCTGAGAGCGCTGTCAACAAATGGAATGCATGGGCAGTGATGTCACCCATGGGCTTACTATGGGGCATCTGTTGGCTGTTCCTTCTCTCCCCTGAAGCTGGCTACTAGAAGCCAATTGCATGACTGGATTGTAGCGCTCTGATATTAGGTAGTATTTGCAGGATAGTTAGTATAGGAGTTAGAAGGGGGTGGGAGCAGTTTTAACGTATTATTAAACCCAGACTATAAAAAACTTCCATTACATGCTATATAACAGAATGTTCATATTCACAACGCCACAAAAGCATTCATTTTGTATAGAGTGAAATACTGTATACCTGCCTTCAGCTGTCCCTCCCATCTTTTCTGTGTCCCCACTGCAGGTTGAGATTGTGTAGACCTCTACAGAGGATGCTCAATTTCAGTTCCCATCTAAAGTTTTCATTTCCACCTTTTCTTATCTGTGCAGCCCACATGACTATATATACATTATTTATAGTCGCACATGTAGGCTCATATACAGTGGTAAGAGACATTCCCCTCCCTCCTCCTCCATGTCTTACTGTTGCTAAACACTATGGGGGCGGGATGCTGGTTGATTACGTTCACTAAGAAACCCACAAAAACACTTCCTTTTATTATAAATCAGTATTAAATATATCTAATGTAAATGCTAATAACTGTAAAGTAGAAAAAGAGCCTTGGATACAGATGCCATCTTGACAAAGTGAAAGCTAGTGTAGCACCCTCTACCTAGGTAGGTGCTAGAGGTGAGATTTTTGTCAGAGCAGGCAAATGTAGACAGGCCTGGCTGCTAGACGTGCTTGTTTTGATCGGTGTGGGCTGGGAGTGGCTCAGAGTAGGCTGGTGACTCACAGATCATCTTTCGGTTACCTGCCTCTGGCTTCTAGATGATTCTAGAAGAGAAAAGGGGAAGAGAGGTGGAGCTGTCTGAGGTGTCTCAGGGAGCCCTGACCAATCACCTACTAGGATTGGCAGGGGGCAGGAGATGAAGCTCTAGGTTGTCAGGGCCTTTAAGGCACTCCCCAGTCGGGGGGGGGAGGGGACCTTGGGCCTGAGGGGTTTGGGTGCAAGTCGGAGCCTTTCTGAGTAACAAAGGAGGATCTGGACAGGAGGGACAGAGAAAGACAGCAGGAGCTAGTGTTGCCAGGCGAGATTCCAGGAGGGATCCACCGGAGTACAGCCAGGAGGGCTGGTGAGTGACAGGCACAGTTGGGAGACCTGGGGAGGCATACCGGAGCAGACTGGGAAGGTGCAGTCTGGGATGGATGTATACCTAGCAAGAGAGACTGTGGTGTCATGGGCAGTGGAGTTGGGCAGCTGCAGCCAGGAGGGCTGGCAGGGCCTGAAGAGGACTGACTGGGAGCAGTAGTCCATCAAAGGTCAGCTAGCACTAAAAGACTTTCCTATTTTGTTGCTATATCAAAGGGGCCCGTGGTCCCTGCCTGCAAATGGCAGTTGCTAAGGTCTGACCGAGTCAGAGTTGGGCCTACCATGTGCTAGCTGTACCAGGAACCAAGTATTGTACAGGAGAGAGAAGAACAGTCTGCAAATAAGCGTTGTGCTGGAGGAGGCTGGAGCTCTAGAAGAGTAAATAGAGGTTCCTGCTGATCATTCAATTGATTCTGGGCATCCCATAATTTCCCTTACCCTATCCAAGTTTAAAACCTCTCTAAGGTGAATGGGAAGTGAATGCCGGGCTGGGCAGAGGTGACAGGTGGGACCACAATATCCAGCAGCCCCTACGAGGGTACCGCTACACTAGTGTTAATCATCTGACTCTGCCCACACCATATTAATGGATAAAAATACACTTTTGATGTTCAATAAAGGGTAATAGGGAGCTATAAAAGAGTTATTTGATATTTAGAATCTAATTTGAATTGTTCTTCTGAAACTTTTTTTTTTGTCATGTGACTGGCATGGCACCAATCAGAGCAGTGCAGTCACAAACTCAGTGTAGAGAGCATATATCAGCAGAGTAACAGAAGCCCCCTCCCTAAGAAGTTTCCCTGCAGATGCCAAAGAACAGGGAATGATCATGTGAGCACACAACAGCACTACAGGAATAAGGTATTTAAGAGGATTTAAAAAAAATATGATTTATGTGAATGGATTATGGCAATTTAACACTTCTCTGTTCTTCTTTAGTATCACTTTAAGCTTATGTAGCACCCTGGTTGTAGGCAGGGTTGCCAACAAATTTTGTTTGCTAGGTGGTAACTAGCCTGGCTAATTGTTAGGGGGATACACTGACTTTCCTCTAACTGTGGATTTGATGCACCTCTCTTCTGTCACTAGGTGGCATTGTTGCCTGTGGCATTAGAATAACAAGGGCATAATGAATTCAGACTAGGAGTGGATGGGTTGTCTCAGCCAATTGGCAGGGTTTTTTTTGGCCCCTTGGCCTGCTGGGAGAGCCTATTTATTCGGGAGGAGTCAGGTGATTGGGGTTCTGTGCCACCTGGATGGCTGTCTGGGTGGACGTGTGTTACAGGGCTCTGGGTTGCTAGGATAGAAGCCAGAGACCTATCCCGGGAGCACCTGGCTGCTAGGCTGTCTGAGGCCTATCCAAGTTTGAGAGAAGCAGCGCAGGGTTGGTGCTTCAGGCCGGAAGCCCAACCAAATTGTTGCCAGCGGTGAGGGAGAAACAGTAAGGGAAGACCACTCCTGTCGCCAGGGGCAAGTGAGGATCAAGGCCAGAGGTAAAGGGGAAGCAGTTGCCACCAAGGGACAACCACTCCTGTTATCAGAGGTCAGTATACGGAAGTCTGAAGAAGTACCAGAGCAGCCTTTTCACAAGCCAGGGATGGTGAGGAAGTTATATTATTTTTGCCTCTGAGTCTGCCAATTGCTATTGCATCTGCCTAAGGGTGTCCTGGCCTTAACCCTCTCTCCACCAGTTCTGTTTAAGAGACAATAAATCTCTTTTTCTTGCATACAAAAAGTGAATGGCACCCATGTTTCCAACTTGCATTATACCCACCATGCCTAATAACCCACACTTCGAGGAAGGTTGTCAGCTCTCCCTGACTATGGAGGTCACAATTAGGCCTTTAGGGGTCAGGGACACCGCTACACTTAATTAGTTATAGCCTGGAATTCCACTTTAGAAGTAGTCAGCATCCCTGTGAGTAATGCCACCATCCTGGAGCTATCTTGAAATATATATGCTTAAAATGGTTCTAAAGCCTTAAATGATAACTCCACTTTCTTGAGAAAAAAAATTAGCAAATCAAAAAAATAATAATATACCATATACACTTGTAAAACAAGTCACATTGTAATTGAAAGTTATTAAACATTGCCTTTCCTTCTCAAACTGCAGCGCTGTAATTTTCTGTAAAATGCAATGCAACATGGCTACCTGGAGGCATTTTGTACACAGTTGCATACCTCCCAATTTTTGAACTTCAGAATGAGGGACACCTGGAGGAAGTGACTTGTGACGTGTGCAGTGCGCCATGGCAATATGTGGATGTGGCCAGTGTGAGGGGCTTAAGGAGTGTGGTTAAACAAAATCCAGGCTTCCTTGTACCTATAAAATTTGCTTTGATTGCTTTTTCTGAGCCTACCTTAAAGAAGAGCTTCATTAAAATAGTCAGGGACTGCATAGCAACCAGCAACTGCTAAGACAATGAACACTTTGGTGAGAAGTATAGTGGTGCTCAGAAGTTTACATACCCTGGCAGAATTTATGATTTCTTGACCATTTTTCAGAATGACAACACAAAAACATTTCTTTCACTCATGGTTAGTGTTTGGCTGAAGCCATTTATTATCAATCAACTGTGATTACTCTTTTTTAAATCATAATCACAACAGAAACTACCAAAATGACCCTTATAAAAATGTACATACCCTGGTGATTTTGGCCTGATAGCATGCACACAAATTAACACAAAGAAGTTTGAATGGCTATTAAAGGTAACCATCCTCACCTGTGATCTGTTTGCTTGTATTAGTGTATGTGTATTAAAGGTCAATGAGTTTCTCAACTCCTGACAGACCCTTGCATCTTTCATCCAGTGCTGCACTGACGTTTCTGGATTCTGAGTCATGGGGAAAACAAAAGAATTGTCAAAGGATCTGTGGGAAAAGGTAGTTGAACTGTATAAAACAGGAAAGGAATATAAAAAGATATCCAAGGAATTTAGAATGCCAATCAGCAGTGTTCAAACTGCCACCTAAACTTTCAGCCATAACTGCCAGTAAAATTGTTCAGGATGCAAAGAAAAACCCACAAATAACTTCAGATAAAATACAGGACTCTGAAATCATGTGGTGTGGCTGTTTCAAGATGCACAATAAGGAGGCACTTAAAGAAAGAGTGGCTGCATGGTCAAGTTGCCAGAAGAAAGCCTTTATGGGCGTATGCGTGACTTTCCGAGATGGCGGACACGTGACTCCTGAGCTCCGATCCCGTTCTGTGATCCGCGGCCCCTGTCCAGCTTCAACAGCCACTGATCGATCCAGGGGTAAGCCTCCATGCCTCCTCAATCCCCCCGGAACTTCATGGGCAAAATTGGGGACCAGCGATCCTTCTACCAAGCCACACAACCTCCGTGGCCCTCCTCTACTATGGATCGCTTCCTGACTAGGCCTCAGTCCCCGGTCTCAATTATACAGGGAGATCCAGAGGACTATGTAAGTACCCTGATGGCAGAGAATACTCTCCAGCAGGCTCCCCCCTTACACATACCCCCCCCCTCTCCTCAGCCGATACTAACACCTGAGATGATGGATCTCAAATTACAGGCCCTGGCCCAACAAGTTACCATGGACATTGCTCAGGAGATGGGGAAGATTTCTAGAGAATTTGGGAAAATAGATGTGCTCGGTGAACGCACAGCAACCCTGGAAACAATCTTTGACGAGACTGCAATATGTACAGGCTCTTGAAGAGGAGAATGCTCTCCTAAAAAACTCTGTATCCCAACTGCAGTTGCAGCAAGAAGACCTTGAGAACAGGGAAAGGCGCCAAAACCTTAGAATCTGTGGTGTCCCTGAAAAGGTAGCAGACAACAACATAAGGCCATACCTCCTAGGCCTCTTCAATGCCCTGGCACCTGAAATAGTGGGCATAGATTGGTCCTTGGCTCCTAAACCCCCTGCAGGAGCTTGGCCCCATGATATAGTGGTACGTTTCCACTTTTATGAAAGTAAAAAGGGTTTGACCAGGGCCACACGCAACAGGTCCAACATTGAATACAAAGGAGATAAAATTCAATTAGTCAGTGACCTCTCTCCAATCACACTGCCCAAACGTCGCTCTCTAAAGCCCATCGCCTCCCACAGCAGAAGATCCGTTACTACTGGGGCTTCCCTTTCCGCATAAATGTCACTATGGAAGGGGTCCAACACATCCTACATGACCATCAGGAGGGAGATGCTTTCTTCAAGCGCCTAGGCCTACCCCCGCTCCCTGCAGAGTCTGACCAGGCCTCTTCTGCCACCCCACGACACCTTTCGGCCCCATCCAAGATTTGGACACCGGTGAGAGGAAGAGGATCGAGGCCCTACTCCACACCTCAGCGTTCTCAACGCTCCAAGCCCCCCACTTGATATGCTGAAGGTCACCCTTCTGTTTTTTTCTTTCTTCCTTCCCACATGGGAACTCAACTCCCAGTCAACCACTATAAGGGACTGCTTTACCTTACCACTTGCCTTCACAGGGAGGCATTTAGCACTGTTTTTTTGCACTGTTTATTTTCTTAGTTTTTGAACTATTTTCTATTGGCTTCTCCTCCAATTGCTCATAATCCGGAAGCTTTGAGGAGCACTTGAACTGTTAACAACATCAGCGGATCATCGCAACGGGATGTCGCGCATCCTTCCCCATGTTGGAAACTGCCTAGCTCCCCTATATGTCCTTGGGCTGCGGCCAAGGACCCCTGAGACGCACTTGCCTCTCAGGCCTTTTTTTGAAGTTCATTTTTGTTCTCTTTTTTTGGGCCAAGCTGGCCTTTTTGTTGTTTTGCTACATATTCTTCAATGGTCTCTTTTTTGGACTGCTCCATGACACTTTTCACAGGACTGTTATATCTTTTCATCTTTTTTTTTATTATTATTTTTATTTTTACTCTTGCTCTTATTTTTACTCTTATTTTTATTTTATTTTTATTATTACATTTAGTTTTAATGTTGATTGTCTCTTTCACTGTAAGTTCCATGGCACATTAGTATCTGTCACCTGGCTACATATTTGTGTGTATATATAGCTGGGCTACTGCCCACTGTTTTGAAAGTTCTTTGGCATAAATGTATTGCTCTGTTATGGCTCTGAAACTGTTGTCATATTATGTAAAGGGCTTAAATTCTATAAAGAAAAGATAGATGGCTTTGAAGGAGTTCAGGGCCTCCGGCGCAGATGTAATCCTGGTTCAGGAGGCGCACTTTCGAGCCGGAAGTTCCCTGAAATTCGCCTCTAAACACTTCCTGTTGTCCTACCTGGCGTTTGACCCATCTGAAAAGGCTGGTGTAGCAGTATTGCCCCCCCCAGATCAAGTCTACCCACTTAGACCCCCATGGTCGTTATATAGTTTTACAAGGCACCTACTTGTCTAATCCTATAACGCTCATGAACATCTTTGCCCCCAACGCGGGCCAGGTTAAATTCCTCACTGATGCCTTTGAATGCTTACAAAGATTTTCCCAACCCTTTATGGCAATAGGGGGAGACTTTAATGCTGTCCTCTCTCCCACTCGAGATAGGAAATCTCTGTTTCATGCCACGCCATGCCCCACTTCGCAATCCCTGGCCACTTCCTTCTGAAAATTGACCCATACCCACCGCATGTTCGACACATGGCGGATTAAGCACCCCACAGGTAGACAATATTCGTGCTACTCCTCCCCCACAAGATGTTCTCCAGACTAGACTACTTCCTCGTGTCAGCCCCTTTGCTGGCCCACACAGTGTCATCCGACTTGGGCCCCATTACCTGGTCAGACCACACTCCCCTGACCTTAGATCTATGCCTCTCTGCTGCATTCCCCAGGAAATGTCATTGGAGACTCAATGAATCCTTGCTAAAATATCCCGAAACCAAAAATAAACTTGATGCCGTTTTAACTGAATACTTTCAATTAAACACAGGTTCCGTGTCCAGCCTGTCCACCCTCTGGGAGTCCCATAAGGCATTCATTCGAGGGCAGTGTATATCTGTTGGCTCGCTAGTTGCTGAACGATCTCTGATTCGCTTTCTCACGGTGGGCTGGCTGCGCACCGTGACCTCCCTATGCAACCGAATAAAATCTCTGGACATGTCAACTATAGATAAATTGCTTCTCTAGGCTAAACAAAAATGCTATGAATTTTCAAACAAGGCACACAGGATGCTAGTCTCTAGGCTTAATCCTAGGCCCTCTCTCTCCTTCCCGGACCACCTCAAATGTCCCGCCAGTACTTCCACCTACTGCCCACAGACTTTGACTCAGGGGTTTGGCGAGTTCTATGAGAAACTCTACAATTGTCTTACCCCCAAACACCACCCCCCATTTGACCTGGCAGCTTTTGAGACATTTATGTCAGACCTGAGGCTACCTAAGCTATCAGAGTAAGATGTGCAAGCATTAAATGCCCCCATTAACGAGGAGGAGCTGACTAGTACGGTCAAGACCCTCCCGTCCCATAAGTCCCCTGGCCCGGACGGCCTCCCATATTCCTACTATAAGACCTTCCTTCCAATACTCTCCACTCATCTGGTATCCCTTTATAACTCACTTCTCCAGGGTAAACCCCCCCACCAAAAGTTTCTCCACTCCTACATCACAGTCATACCAAAACCGGACAAGGATCCTTCGCTCCCAGACAACTACAGGCCAGTAGCACTCTTAAACTCAGATTACAAGCTTTTTACAAAAATTCTGGCCAACCGCCTTTCCCAATTTCTGACTAAATTAATTGACAGAGATCAGGTGGGTTTTGTCCCCACTAGACATGCGGGAGACAACACCAGGCAAACCATCGATTGACACGCTGAATAGAGTCCATCGCCCCGCCCTGATATTTAGCCTTGATGCCCAAAAGGCATTTGATAGATTAAGCTGGCCCTATATGTTTGCAACCCTTACTAAATTTGGGCTTTATGGTCCCTTCCTCCTGGCCCTAAGATCCCTCTACTTCAACCCCTCGTCACAGGTTCAACTAGCCTCCTTCACATCCCGATCATTCCCCATGTCCAACAGTACCAGGCAAGGCTTCCCTCTATCACCACTCCTCTTTACCCTTTGCCTGAAGCCCTTGGCAGGGGCTATCAGATCCCACCCTGACATAAGATGGGTTCCCATGCGTCAAAGGGAGTATAAATTGTCCCTATTTGCAGATGATGTACTTCTTACCCTAACTAACCCTCACACATCTCTCCCATCCCTGCATGCTCTATTATCTCAATTTAGCTCCCTATCTGGATATAAGGTTAACACAACAAAAACAGAAGCCCTGCCCCTTCACCTACCTCCCGAAGATCTCCTACTGCTTAAAAATTCATATCCTTACCGTTGGTGCACCTCATCTCCCAAGTACCTAGGGGTACACCTTACTCCATCACATCCCTCCCTATATTCGGCCAATTATCTCCCCTTGTTCAAGTTTATCAATGCCATGTTGACTCGTTGGAACCCCCTTCCGATTTCCTGGATAGGTAGGATCAACTTGTTGAAGATGTCCATTATGCCGAAATTATTATACTTCCTTGAGGGGACAGATAGCCACTGATAGTGTACTCACTCCTGGTCCAGACTGGGCGGGTCGTATGTGCCGAGGCCCAGCAGAACCACAGGGGGTGTTCCCCAACAGAGGGCGCCAAGGACACCAGTCGGTATACTGAAGGTCCTAAAGGTGGAACTCCAATCTAAGGGGGGGGAGAGAGGAGTGTGTTTTTTCTACACACTCCTCTCCCCCCCCCCCCCCCTTAGATTGGAGTTCCACACCCACTGGTGTCCTTGGCGCCCTCTGTTGGGGAACACCCCCTGTGGTTCTGCCGGGCCCCAGCACATACGGCCCACCCAGTCTGGACCAGGAGCGAGTACACTATCAGTGGCTATCTGTCCCCTCCAGCCCTCTCTTTAAATGTTTTTAAGTGGATGCAGTAACCCATGATGTCCCCAGCAATACCATATGGTCAATACTTACCTTCTATGTGTCTCTACTACAATGGTCGTATCTTGCATATATTCACGTTAACAATAATTATTTACCGTTTCACCTTTGGCTTATAACTTATAAACTTATCTCTTTAATTATAGACATACCTTTGTCGTGCTGATTCCAATCAGACATCCCTGAAGAAGAGTATAACGAGAAACGCATTGGGTACTCCCCGCATGTGTGTTCCATATGTGCAAGAGTCCTATGATTGTGAATTGTGAATTCCATATATTGTATTGCATGTCTGTTCTGTTACTCATCCTGTATTCCTTTGTACATCCACTTTTTTGCACTGTAGACTTGTTCTATCTACACCCCTTTGACAAATAAAATTCATACTCATTACAATACTTATACTCGTTATTACCCGAGAGTAGCTTTTTCCCTTTAAAGTCCCATAAGAGGAACAAATTTCCATTTGCCTAGACTATTGGGGATATGGGTTAACCCTACTCTCGAGACCAACTCAGCACCGCCCCTCTAATTCTACATACAATGCAGGGGACAGGAGTGTAATGCACAGGATGCAGGGGACAGGAGTGCAATACACAGAATGCAGGGGACAGGAGTGTGTAATGCATAGTAAGAGTCAGGAGTACACAAAAAAAGTGCAGCAGTCAGGGGCATGTATTGCATAGAGTAGGGGTAAGGAGAGGTCAAAATACGCCCACCCACCCAATCTCAAACACACACACACACACGCACGTTACCCTTTCAGCTAAAAAAAATCACACTACCTCCCCTCCCAAAAAATAAATTAAAAAATCCAAGACTAATTTGCACGCTTACTGCCCCTTCGTACAAATCCTTTCTCCCATGCAAATCCCCCCTCCTAACACAAAGTTCCACCTTACAGCACAAATCCTTCCTCCTTTAGTACCCCTCTCAGAATAAATCCTCCTCCACCCACCAAATCCTTTGTCCCAGCACAACCCCCCATTCTAGTACAAATCCTCTCCCACCCAATTTCCCCTCTCTAAATCCCCTCAGCACAAAAACTTGTTAGCTTAACACCCCAAACGTAGGTCGCAATGCAGTGCGTTTGCCTGCACCGGATCGCATGGTACAGTAATACCATGTGATCCAGTTGCTGTGCTTTTTTTAAAGTAGCGTATGCACTACTTTTGGTGCAGTCTGGCGCAATTTCAGCTCATTCAAATAAATGGTCTGAAATTGCACTGCACCTGTATCGCATTTGAATTGCACAAAAACGCACAGCACGTTCCTATGTGATCCATGGTGTGAACCAGCCAGAAGTCCTGGAGCCCAGTGCCTGAACAAATACCAGCACCTGGCTCCACTAACTTGCCTGGCAGGGGGACACTAACTCGGGCACCTGGTGTAATTTCCCTGCATCTCTTGCAGGGTGCCTCGGGTCCCAGGTGCCTCTGTCAGCATCTCTTTGATTTTGAGGGGGGAAAGGATATGTGCTGGGGGGGGGGGGGGTAGATTTCATATCCAACCCCACTTCTAGCATATTCTTCCTTCTGATAGTGACCCCTAGCACATATCCTCTCCCCCCCAAATCATTCTAAGGATAGTTCTTTGTTATGTGCACTCCAAACACACACACAGACACACATACACATGGACACACACACGGGCACACACACGCACAGACATACACACACACACACTCTGATATAGATACAGTCACACTGTCCTGCATGTGTGTACTATTATGAAAATATTCACAGACCTCAGATCAGCGCATGCAGAGCCCTGTCCCTCTTCCCACCTCCTCCTCCTGTCTGTATACAGGAAGACATCAGAACCAGGGAGGAGGCGGGTTCACGGGGCTCTGCACTGACCTGGACAGGCAGCTGGCCACGAGCAATGCCGGCTGCCATGAAGAGCCGTGGATGCGGTTGCAGGACCCCAGACACCCCGCACAAGCCGTGGGGTATGCAGTTGGTGTACAGAACACCCCCTAAAAATGTAATTTCCTGCTTGTGTGATTGGTTTACTGATTTTCTCAAAAGTCTGCACTAAGCTACAAGTCAGATTTTTGGCATCTCCTGCAACAAAAATATAATTTTTGGTGAGATACTCCCAAAGGGAAATCACATCTACAGGGATGCAGACCCTGACACTTTCCTCATTAGAGCCCTGCAGGTGCAGCAGCTGATTGATAATTATAAAATCACTCCCATACAGATTCACTCTACACATGGACAGGAAACAAGAAAAAGCTATTCCTTCAGAATAACAAAAGGTAGAAATCTGCAAGAAAGTTTGTTAAAATCCTTGCATTGTACATAGATCACCCAGAGGAGTAGGTTTTTTTTCTCAAGAAAAGTTACTCTAACCACTTGCCATCCAGAAGATTTACCCCCTTCATGACTAAGCCATTTTTTGCCTCTCAGCACTGGATTACTTTAAGCACTTCTCCTTAGGTGAATGTCATATGATGTCCTGGACTTAAGTGGTTAAATCTGAATCATTCAGATATCTTTTTTTTCTGACGGCGATTCCCTGTCATGTAAAAACAATTATAGCGACTGTTCCCTCCAGAGAATGAATCGGCCGGCGGTGGCCCTTTACCGTAGAGAATACAGGAGACCAGATGGTCCCCGGAAGTCTCTATGACCTTCGGAGGCCTGGCGTGATGTTATGACGTAACATCCGGCCTCGGCAGATGTAAACACTGCCTTTTCCTTGGCTGGGAAGCCAAAATCGGTGAAGGAATTTGACTGACCTTAACCCGAAAACTCTGAGGGCGGACTATCAAGTAAACTCTACAGAAAGGAGACTGCTGGCAACACTCTGTTGCATGCAAACAGTTTTCACCCGGAACCTCTGAAAAGATCCATTCCTTATAGCCAGTTTCTCCGCCTCAAAAGAAACTGTAGTAACAACGAAGACTTTCAACATGAAGCGGACAAACTTACCATCAGGCTCATGAACAGAGGCTACTCCAAATCCTCTTTAAAAAAAGCGTTCAACCGAGTTAAGCAAACCAACAGAAGGGATTTAATCTTCTCAAAAAAACCCACCAAAGAAGATGACACAACAATGATCATTGTGAGATTTTCTAATGAGCACCTTAAAATTAATAAAATTATCTAAAAATATTGGTCCATCCTTACAGATGATCCAATCTTGAAAGGACTAATTGGTCCTAACCCCCAAATCACCTACAGAAAACCTGGCTCAATAGGAAATGCACTCATTCAAAGTGAATACAAGGGCACGGCAAGAAAGGACCCCTGTAAAACATGGGGTACATACCCATGTGGTTCATGTGCCCAATGTCCAGTTATCGGTAGGAGGACCACACTGGCACTGCCCAATGGGGAAAGTTTTTCCCTGCGTCATTTTGGCAATTGCAAAACGCAGGGTGTGGTATACCTCATGCAGTGCCAGTGTGGTGCCTTCTACGTAGGCAAAACGAGACAAGAATTTAGAAAACGTGTCGATAAACACATGCACAGTATGCAAATCGGCAACTTGTATCTGCCTTTGGGAAGGCATGTTGCCAGATATCACAATTACCGACTACCCTCGGTGAACTTTACAGTCCTTGATAGGATTCATTTGCCACTCAGGGGGGGAGACTGGAACAAGGTCCTCCTCCAGCGTGAAATGCGCTGGATAAGGCACCTTAGGGCTACTACCCCCCCAGGCCTAAACGAAACCGAAAGTTTCAGACCCTTCTTGGAGGGCTTTAGCTCGGGGAAAACGGATTAATAAAGTGCTCACCTCACCTTCTTTGCTCTTCTGCTCTTCTGTTTCTCTAGAATGGGAGCCACACTCCAGCGCCCCATGTGGAGAAACAGAGGGCCCCTTCCACAACACGATAGGCCAATTATCTCCCTATTGATGATCGTATGTTTCAAACTGCTAAGATTCTACACCCTACCCAGTCAGAAACTATATAGGAGAGTTTTTTCTAATTAAACTTTATTTACTGCAATTACTGTAATCTCTTTTGTATAATTATTTTATATACAGTATTATGTTGATCGTTGTTATTACTGCAGATGCATTTTTGCATACGGCTGTGCCATATGATTCTGCTTCTCAGTGCTGAAACAAAGGGCCAATGATACCATTGTCATTCTGCCCTCTATCCCTACCCGGCACAGGGGGGGCCATGACGTTACATCATGGCCCGAACACCCCGGAGGCGTCAAATCTCATTTTGATGTCCCGGGGTTTCCTTCTGTGTCGGTGGTTATAAGCCCTAATCTTGATGCTCTGCCATTCGCTCAATGACAGTATAATCACCACAGAGGGGTTTGGGCAAACTTAATAATAAAAATCCCTTTTTTTCCTCATATTCTCTCATTATATAATTTTTATATTTCATTAGTACTATCCCTATTTCAACTAGTTTTTTGCAATTCTTTTAATATACAATTTTTCTTTTTCCCTTTTTTTCCATCTCAAATGAGGGAGAACAGATCTGCCATTTTTGTCATACTTGTCACTGTATATCTCAGTGACATCTATGACATTAGCATGAAATAGTGCCCCATACACCGCTGCACACACTCTGATGCCTCTCTGTCAGGCAGCGGGGCTATTACGCCCCGATGCCCTGTATAACACGGATAAGACTGCTCAATAGCACTGTGGAATTACACTGCGCCCCTTTCTCCTCTAGGAACTGACATCGGGGCCATGTGACCCCGACGTCATACGCACGTTGCCCCGGCAACCAGACGCACCTCTCTCCCCGCCTCACCCCGCGCCCATATTATATGGGCTACGTGTAAGCAATAGGCTTCACGTCACGGGGAGGAGCCAATGAAGGAGGAGGTTAAGCGCCTGCTACCTAGACAACAGGGAAGCTTGTGGACGCTTCCCTTCAATACATCATACAAAGGTGCCTTCTTTTAAACAGTGACGGCGGCCAATTGAAGCCGCACCCCCTCCACTGTACCACCAATGAATGAGAGATTCTACTCAAAATAGGGCTACGCCCATCACTTCGCCACGCCCACACCCCATATATTAGGACGCCAGGGATGGCCACAGGCAGCATTCCACAACTGGCTTTGCTACAGAGAGGTACTCCAGGATCGGAGCTCCCTGCCACTTGGAACATTACACCTGACACAATTAATTTAAGGTATTGGATCCTTTTTTTTTTTTTTTTTTTTTTTTACTCTATGATGGCTCTGGGGAACTTTATCTCTCCCACGAATCACCATCATTTCCATTTTTTGACCCTTTTTTGATGTTCAATTTTTTAGTATCTCTCCAATACTATTCATGTTTTTCAGTTGTTCAATTATCACGACTGCCAAATATTGGTCCCTTCACAATACACCAGGCCATCCCGTAGAGGATATTTGAGCAGCATTGACAATTGTGTGTTAGGACCCCTGCCAGCACTGGGAAAGCGACTTTTCACAGCTAAATGCAAATGTAAGTCGCATATACTACTTCTCTGTTGCAATGCGATTTCTGTAGATATAGGCGACATATAAATATTTATGTATATATCAGTAATCATGCTGTTACTTGAAATTTTAGAATGTGATGCAGTCCCTCCCTGAGGAAGACTTTATCCTTACAATAAAAGTTGAAACGCGTTGGAAATCTGCTATCAGGACGCCATCATACCTATCGGGGGTGGTACTTGTAACTAGCAGTAGGATGCATCATATGTTTCCATATATCTGATGTTTTTACAATTATTCAACACTTCTTAATTATAGATCAATGTGTATGTTTATGTATATCCTATTCGTTTTTGTATCAATAAAACTTCTTTTTAACTATAATTCAACACTGCTAAATCATTGCATTGCCCTAAAAATCCCATTTCGAGGTATATATTGAGTTCTTGAGACACTTTGCTAACCCCAAAATAATACTCACAGTTTGGGTGTAATATTTCCGCTTCTGTCTGTTTTCGTACTGAAGAATAACTTAAAAAATGTGATGCTGGCTGTTTCCATCTTGCTTGTGGGCATGTGAAGCCCACAAGCATTGATTTCCTGGATGCGGTGAATGCTGTTCATTCACAGCTTGTTCACACGCATGATCATTGTTCCCGCACTGAATCTTGGGAAGCCTGACACTAAGCTCCCAGGAGACAGTGCGACGCCGGGGAAAGGCAATAAACACGCCTACTCCCATGGGAGGAGAGACAGGAAGTGCCACAATAAAGTACAATATAAAGGTAATTGCAACGATAAAAAAAAATTTCGTTTGGCATTTGAACATCTATGCAATTAACTGAAGGGGGTAAGATTAAGTTAAAAATTTGAGTGGAACCCCGCTTTAAAACAAAATACAATGACGCTGCAAAGTGCCCTGATGTCTAATCAGCTAACATATAGGACTATTTTAAAACTATTCTAAACACTACACAAACTTCAATACTTACACCAGACAACCAGTAGAATCATAATTGTCTGACATTAGTGTCTAAATAAAAATAATGATTTAAAATTGGTTAAAAATCTCAATAATATACTATATTGTATTGTATTATAAGCTAGCATTTACACTGGCGCATATGTGTATATATATATATATATATATATATATATATATATATATATATATATATATATATATTTATAGGGACAAAATTATTGTTTGTAATCAGAATGACAAGTAAAGTTATTAGTTATCTAACTTCATAGAATAAGGATCATCTGGACCTGAACTATTTAACAGTACTAAAAATTATTCAACAGTACTAAAAATTTCTCCACGTATACACTAAATTAAAACATGATTAATCTGAATACAATTAAAACTGGAATATGTCCAGTTAAATTGAGCTAGAGAAAAAGAAAGAGAAGGGGGGGGGGGGGTGTTAATCTAGTAACAGCATACCGGTCATAGAGGAGTATGTGGTATTTTAATTATAATTCAAGAGATAAGGAAATAATTAAAAGTGATGGGATTATAATAAAATTATAAAAAAATTATAATAAGATATTAATCTCAATGCCCTCGTTGAGGCCTCCAGGTGATAAACTATCTAAAGTTTAAATCCAATAATTTTCTCTCTCACATAACTGTTTGTAGCGTTCAGCGGTGGGAAATGTTTTGGGAATGGCTTCTATAACCCAAACCCATAATCCTAAAGATGACTGTTTATTGAATTCTTTAAAATGTCACACTATATTTGTCTATGCCCTTTTCAACAAGATTACGGTGCTCACCAAACCGTTTCCAAGGTGTATGTATGGTGCGACCTACATAAAGCAGGCCACATGGGCAAGTCAAGCAATATACTACATATTCAGATGAACAAGTAAAAAAATCTGGTATAATGTACTGTTTCCCTTTTCGGGAAAATTCTTTCTGCCTGTGTGTCACATGTGCACATGTGAGACATAAAGGTTTTTTACACTGGTACATCCCCTTAATATTAAGAAAGGTTAAGGGGCCACTGGAACGTAATGCTTTTATTTTACTTGGGGCTATTTGTGCTTTTATGGTTTTTGCTCGTCTATATGTAACTAGCGGTCGGTCACTTAATGAAGATTTTAGAGCACCGTAATCTTGAAATCTCCACTTTCTGCCTCCCCTGCAGCGCTACCAGCTTCTCCAGTTGTTTCTCCTTCTGGCCGCACTGCAGGAGGATTGGCTCTAGTCTAGCATATGCGCCGCTTCCATCTGCTGTCCGGACCCCCCTGTGTGCCCCTTCCACTCGTAGTGCTGCCGGCTTCCCTCCTCTCCTGCCAGCAGTTGCTGCATGCAGACAGGGGGATGTTTCAGGATAGAGAGCGGGGGTGAGGGGCTGGTAAATATGTCATTTTCTGTCCCCTTTCTTTCCTGAATGATTACAGTGAGCGATCGGTACCTCCTGTGTCCATTCATCATTGAAGCATTGTAAACTGTATTTACTATGCTTCAGTTTGTGAATGAGCAGGAAGCCTCAGAACGCTTCCTATGCATTCATCTGTGCAGCTGAGGTTGCAGAGAAGGTCACTTTCGGCCGGGGGGGGGGGGGGGGGGGGGCTGTCAGGTAGGCTGTATGGAGCCTTGTGATTTCTTACAGCAGCCCTGAGTGCCCCCATACAAATTGGCTTCATATGGTGGGCATTCGTTGAAGAGGAGGAGCCAGGAGCACCTACGGGGGACTCCAGAAGAGAAGAATTGGAGCTGCTCTGTGCAAAACATTGCACAGAGTAGGTAAGTATGACATGTCTTTTAGAGTTGTGAAACTTGTCAGAAAGGTTCTGAAAAACAAAGTGACTCATCACATTTCTTTATTCTTTCATAAGAAAAGGAAACTGACTGATGTCACACATTGTGACCTTTTTGGATATTGGCTCTGGTCAGGCATAGTAAAAATTTGACAGACATGGTAAAGATGACTAAATAAGTTTGATACAAAATATAAATCTGAGAGATCTATTACTGTACATGGAATTATTGAGGCATTGTGCCTTCTAGGTAAAGATATCTGGACAGGTTTAGAAAAAGTTTTAGGAAACAAAAAAGTTGCTATGCTTTTTACTGTAGGTGATTAGAGGAGCATAGGTGAAAAGGCACTATTTGACATACCAGGTGGTCCCCAAGGCATATATAACTTGTTTTAGAATGAGTCCCCTTGCAAACGGGGTGATCTCTGCCAAGCGGATCCGCCTGCTCAGTGAGGGATCTGTCCGCTGATCCCAGCTGAGCAGACGGATTACAGGTCTATGTCTGTGCCATTATGCAGAGCGGACACAGATACAACCTGCTCTTCTCTATGAGGCGGTTGGATGGAAACGGACAGCCTGCTGACATCCGCCACTCCCCTATGGATGGTCCAATCAGGTCTGCCTGAAATACTGACAGGTAAACTCGATTGGTTCGTCAGTATGAAAGGTGCCTTAGAGTGGAGAGGGATTGGAACACCTGCCATTTTTTTTGTCATCGGAAACCGCTTATGTCTCACTTTTGAGAACAGGACTGAGGCACTTTATACAGAGACTTCCTGTTCATTCACAAACTAAAGTCATAATAAACAATGGGGGTGGGGGGGATGCTTTTAGAGCAGCAGTCAATCGTGTAGTGGTGGAGAAGGAGATAGGGCAGAGCAGCTGTGGAGGGGGTAGTTATCATTTTAGATGAATAGCAATGTAAGGCATAGATTATAAATACAGAGGGAGAACTAAAGGGATTTTGACGGTGCAAGTAGACTATACATACAAAAAAATATATCTTTTTTCTTTAAAAGAACGCAATTTATTGTTTACATCAATTAAAAATAGAACGTATAGATTGTACAAAGTATCATAAACACTTTTTCTTTTTTTACAATCATAAAAACATAGGTGGTCAGAGGGGATGAAAAGTGTATATTATAATTTAACAGATGATAATTATTGCATACTAGCCCGACATGTTTCGCATTGTCGCTTTTTCAAGGGATATGCAACTGGTAATGATATCATCCAACACTTTTAGTAATTCCCTAGATTGACCCAACAAAACCTCGTCAAACCCAGCACGTGCAGACCCAAACCAGGGAAGCAGGGAGGCTAAATTGCAACCACAGGGAACAGAAGGATGGAGTCAGTTGATTGATCAGAGCTGTAACCAGGGATGCAGGTAATCATCAGTTTCAATGAAAATTGTAGTTACAGGGAATACTTCAGTAGTAAATGAATGAAGCAGTCACTCACACTGCTGGGTTATCGGCCAGCGCCGGGGGATGAAGCCGATACCCCAGCAGTGTGAGTGACTGCTTCATTCATTTACTACTGAAGTATTCCCTGTAACTACAATTTTCATTGAAACTGATGATTACCTGCATCCCTGGTTACAGCTCTGATCAATCAACTGACTCCATCCTTCTGTTCCCTGTGGTTGCAATTTAGCCTCCCTGCTGCCCTGGTTTGGGTCTGCACGTGCTGGTTTTGACGAGGTTTTGTTGGGTCAATCTAGGGAATTACTAAAAGTGTTGGCTGATATCATTACCAGTTGCATATCCCTTGAAAAAGCGACAATGCAAAACATGTCGGGCTAGTATGCAATAATTATCATCTGTTAAATTATAATATACACTTTTCATCCCCTCTGACCACCTATGTTTTTATGATTGTAAAAAAAGAAAAAGTGTTTATGATACTTTGTACAATCTATACGTTCTCTTTTTAATTGATGTAAACAATAAATTGCGTTCTTTTAAAGAAAAAAGATATATTTTTTTGTATGTATAGTCTACTTGCACCGTCAAAATCCCTTTAGTTCTCCCTCTGTATTTATAATCTCTGCCCAGGGATGTGGTGCCTATCAACGAGGGTGTTTTTCCCATATTCGGAACCGAAACCATAAACAATGTAAGGCATACTGACCTGGCCAGTTGGAATCGTTTTTGTTCTGCTGTATGTCTTACATTGCTAGCAGTGCAAGGGTTAAATATATTATTCATAATAAGAAAAATAAAAATGGCATCCGGTATGTCCCATTGTCCATGGTCCTCCAAACAAAAACTGAGATGCTGCATCCTTCCCATGTTATAATGCTGTGGAAAAAGAAATGACTTAGGCTCCATTCACACTTATGTGATTTGTCATGCGACTTTGGACATGACAAAGTGAAGAAAAAAAATCCTCAAAGGTTCCAAAACTTTATTTATTTATTTTTTTTTTTTACATGACAAATCACAGCCCATTCTTTTCAATGGCGACCTAAAGTTGAAGCCCCCCCACCCATAGACCCCCACAACCACCATCTAGGGTTGTGGGGAAGATGCCCTTGTCCCCATCAACATGGTGACAGGGTGCTTTGGGGCAGAGGCAGAGCAAAGCAACCCCTCCACGTTGAGGGCATGTGGCCTGGTATATGGATTTGGGAGACAGACCATTTTTTTTTTGGCATATTGTTCCCCTTAAAATCTATACCAGACCTAAAACCCAGACCCCCATGCCATTGTTATCACATTTTTTTATTGATGTTTTGCTTTTACATTCAGCTGTCAGCGGGGAACCTTGCTGACAGCTGATGAGTCATTCGTTTGTTAAGGACGCGGCGGACTGCTTCCCGACCCGCTCCTTAACAACCAGCTAATGTTAAATTTGCAGCTGAACCACTGAACAGCTGCTTTGGAAATTCGCAGTGAAAATGGAGGAGAAACTTACACCGGACATGTGTGAACCTAGCCTAACACATACTGCTAGATGTACACATACCTGATTGGGTTGGAGATAAATGCCCAGCAGAAGGGACAGGTAGATCTTTTCCCCATCAATCTCTCCAGGCAGGTGGCGGATTGGAATTTATGAGGGAAGGGTAGTTGGTATTCTTGTTTACTTCTTCATTGCTATCTCAGAAGATTTTGGCTGAGTATCTTCCAAGTGTTAAGTCTCCAGTGCTCTCTATTGTCATCATCCCAGGAAGAACTAAACCAGTTATTAGGGCTGTCCAGAACAGAAATATGCTTCTGTATTTACAATATAGATGCCAGGTTAATTACTTTTGAGTAGTGTTAATTTTGGCAAAAAATTTCAATTTAGCATTTGGCATTTTAGTTTTAGTCGTATTTAGTCTACTAATTCTCCAGTACATTTTAGTCGACTAAAAAGTCCTACATTTTAGCTAAGTAAAATCGAATGGGTGTAGTTAAATTGTAATGCATTATTTAAGCATTTCTCTACAATTTCCAAACTTTATATACTACTGCTGGAGTGATAAATCGAATATGTTATTATTTATGGTATTAAGGTTTCAACATGCACTACAGACACAGATTTAGTTGTTAGATAATGTCTTTATTTAAGTAAAACAGTTTAGTCAAGAATATTGCTTTTTTTGACAAAAGGGTAACATAAAAAAAAAAAATAAATACAAAAAAATAAAAACCCTTTGCGTGATCGTGATGATGCCACCAATTATGCACTGCACAATCATTTACATAACTTTAAGGCCTCATGCACACAGGACGTTTATTTAACTCTCCTAGAAGCCAGCAGCGTTTTTGCATAAAAAATGCCTGGAGCTTGTAAAAGCAGACCAACCTGCAAAAACTCATTTCAGTGAGGTTGCAAACTCATTTCAGGGAGGTGACGCTTCGCGCCGGAGCCGAACCCCCCCCCCCCCAATTAAATGTAGCCTTACCGGTGCCAATGAAATGCAGCCTTACCAGTGCCAATTAAATGCAGCCTTACCAGTGTCAATTAAATGCAGCCTGATCAGTGCCAATTAATTGCAGCCTGATCAGTGCCAGATAAATGCACCCTAATCAGTGCCAATTAAATGCAGCCTGATCAGTGCCAATTAAATGCAGCCTTATTAGTGCCCAGGAAATACAGCCTTACCAGTGCCCAAGTAATACAGGCTGATCACACAATGCTCTGAAATGGATTTGAATGTCCCGGCGGCAACTGTAACAAATTCCCGCCTCCTATGATACACGTCACACTGACTCAATGTATTATGGGATCAGTGTTCCGTCTATCTAGGAGGTGGGACTTTGTTACAGTCCTCCACCTCGCACAGACGGGGACGTCATCACATCCGCCTGTCACTCAGCCACAGGCAGAAGACAGAGCAGCCCGAGTGGCCACCGCGTCTGTACTCCATTCGGCCACTCGGGCTGCTCTGTCTGTGGCCGGGTGACAGGCCCAGCAGGGAGATCGCCCGACGCTCGCGGGTGTCCGTGAGCACGCAGCCAAATGCGGGAGACTCCCGCAACTCGCGGAAAATTTGGGATGTCTTTAAAAGTATCTTAAGCTTTTAGGAGCTTCTTCAAGCTCTTGGGCATTAATTAATCGGCCAGAATAAATAATTTATTCTGGTCATTGAAATGAATTAATGCTCAAGCACCAGCCACTAAATGCTGCTAAAAGCCTGTGTGTGCATGGATACATAGGCTAACATGGAGGGGCATTTAGAGGCAGGAAAAAAAACATCGAACGCCCCTAGAAGCAACTGTAAAAACATATAGTGTGCATAAAGCCTAACAGTTCAAGAAACTCAAACTAAACAACAGAACACAACAAAAAAAATTTAGCAACTTGGCCTGGTGTGTCAAGAAGGACAGCAAAGAGGCCGGGCCACTATCTCACTCCAGTAAAAACATCAGGAACAGACTGATATTCTGCAAAAGGTACAGGGATTGGACTGCTGACAAGTGGACTGGAGTAAAGTAATTTTGTCTGATGAATGCCCTTTCTGATTGTTTGGGGCATCCGGAAAAAAACCTTGTCCAGAGAAGAAAAGGTAAGCGTGAGCGTTACACTATCAGTCCTGTGTCATGCCAACGGTACAGCATCCTGAGACCATTCATGTGTGGGGTGGGTTGCTTCTCAGCCAAGGGAGTGGGCTCACTCACAATTTTGCCTAAGAAGAACACAGTCATGAATAAATGGTACAAAAATATCCTCAGGCTCCAGGAACAACTTCTCCTAACCATCCAAGAACAGTTTGGTGATGAACAATGCCTTTTCCAGCATAATGGAGCAGAACACCTTGCCATAAGGCAAAAGTGATAACTAAGTGGCTTGGGGAACAAAACATGGACATTTTGGATCCATGGCCAGGAAACTCCCCAGACCTTAATTCCATTGAGAACTTGTGTTCAATCCTCAAGAGGCGGGTGAGTGAACAAAAAAAAAACCCCACAAATTCTGAAAAACTCAAGCATTGATTATTCAAGAGTGGGCTGCCACTGTCGGTGCAATCAGTCAGGAATCAGGATGTGGCGCAGAAGTTGATTGACAATGACAATATGCCAGGGCGAATTGCAGAGGTCTTGAAAAAGAAGGGTCAACTCTGCAAATATTGACTCTTTGCATAAACTTAATGTAATTGTCAATAAAAGCCTTTGGCACTTATTAAATGCTTGTAATTATACTTCAATATACCATAGTAACATCTGACAAAAAGATCTAAAAACACTGAAGCAGCAGACTTTGTGAAAATTAATATTGGTGTCATTCTCAAAACTTTTGGCCACAGCTGTACATGTACAAGACCAAGCACAGCACACACAGACAGCACACTTGCACAGGCACTATCACTGCCAGTCTGGCACAGGCACGGAATAATAAACCAATACTTGGGGGTAATGCTTATTTCTACAATAAGAATCGGTTTACTGTCAGTTTATTATTTCAACAGTTCTAATTCTCAGATACATTCAAAGAAAAAGTGCACAGTCTACAATAATGACATTAGTGTGTGGATTATAACAGTCACCACTTTTTATCAGCTCCTCTCTCTCTCTCAGCATTCGCAATGACAATAGAAGTAAATATCACACTAAAACTGGGAATATACCGCCCCCGGCTACTGTTGCTCTCTTGAAATGCCTGACTCCTCTCCTCTCAGCCTATCCCACCAATAACCTTGTTATCGCTGGAGATTTTAATATGGTTCCGAACTTATCTATACATAGAATGTCCCAAGGGACTCTCCCCTGTCGCAATGGGCATCCCTCTATGGCCTGACGGACATCTGGAGGTGGAGACGCCCGACGGATAGGGTCTACACCTGCCACTCCACATCTTATCGTGCCATATCGCGCATAGACTTGATCTATGTCAGCGGGGCCTGCTCTCCCGGGTGCATGAGGCAGAGGTGCTACTACCTAGAGGCATATCAGATCATGCCCCTGTGATGTGCAGTATTAGGACCCAAACACCTCCCTCTGAGAGACTGTGGCGACTCTCATGCTATTGGATCTCTGACCCCACAATTGAACTAGAAATCCCTAAATACACAACTGAATTCTGGTCAATAACTGCGGGAACTGCCTCTGTAGGTGTCACACGGGACTCATTTAAGGCCTACATCAGTGGGTGCTACCAATCCTCTATTTCCCGAGCTAGGAAAAATGCAGCTATTACCATAGCAGAGGCTGAGACTAAAGCACAGACTCTGGAAACACAATACGTTCTTTCCCGCAACCTGATCACTTACCTAGACATGCAATCTGCCTACAGGGAAGTGATGCTTCTCAGGGTGACAAAGGCAAAAAAACAACAACTGGCACAAGCTCAGAGCATCTTTGAGCAGGGGAAGAAGAATGGGAGGCTCTTGGCCTGGTTGGCCAAGGAGCAGCAACCAATTGTCTCTATTGCTCGGATAAGGGATGCCGACGGGACTATTATTGCAGACCCCACGGCTATTAATGCCCGATTCGCTTCTTACTACGGGGAACTATACTCATCCAGGGTCGAATACTCACTAAATGAACTAACCTCTTTCCTGGACCAAATCACTTTTCCCAACCTCACTGACAATGCACGTGAACAACTGGACATCACTATAACATTAGAAGAAGTCCAAAAAGTGGTGGGTCACCTGCAGGCGGAGAAAACCCCGGGGGTGGATGGTATCCCACCTGAATTTTATAAACAATATGGGGACCAGCTGACGCCCAAATTACACGAAATGATAGTCAAGTCCCTAAAAGACAAGACCCTACCATCTTCAATGGCGGACGTGGTCATCATGGTCATACCGAATCCAGGTAAGGAACCCGAGCTGTGTGCCTCCTACCGTCCTATCTCCCTGCTCAATGCTGATGCCAAGATTCTTACTAAGATCTTGGCTAAGCGACTGAACCAGGTCATTCAAACAATAATACATGAAGACCAAACAGGGTTCATGCCGGGCAAGGGCACTGATATCAACCTACGGAGGCTGTACACAGTTCTGGGTTCTGGAGACTATCTGACCCGATCCGACGCAGTGGCCTCCCTGGATGCTGAAAAAGCCTTTGACTCTGTGGAGTGGACATACATATTTTGGCTTTGGCCCCAAATTTATTTCTTGGGTCCAGACCCTCTACACATTCCCAGAAGCAAGGGTGCACACTGGTTCAGTCCTGTCATCCGCATTCGACCTCCATAGGGGTACCAGGCAAGGCTGCCCGCTCTCCCTGGCCCTTTTTGCATTGGCAATAGAAGCAATGGCAATTCTACTACGTTCCTCACTGGTGGTTCGGGGCATCTCAATTGGCCCTGTAGAGGAAAAAATCCCACTATATGCGGATGATACCCTACTGTATCTTAGCAACACAACAACTTCACTGCAAGAGGCCCTTAAACTTATAGATGTTTTTGGCAAGTATTCGGGCATCCATATTAATTGGGGAAAGTCGTCCTCTTTGCATTACTCCCTACCAACCAATACTCCCCTACAAAGGGTTTCACAATTTAAATACCTGGGGGTTGTTATACATAAGGACATCACCAAATTTATTTCCCTTAATCTCGCCCCGGTGATGTCCCTCCTGACTCAGAGATGCGCTGCGTGGAAAACTCTGCCCCTTACACCAGTAGGTAGGGTTAATCTGATTAAAATGTCAGTGCTTCCCAAATTCGTCTACCTCTTCAGACAAACACCGGTCCCTATCCCTCATGCCTTCTTTGACAAATTAGACAGTCTGCTTCTCTCCTTCATATGGAATGGGGGCACCCCCAGAATAGCTAAAACTACTTTACAACTTCCGATCACTCTAGGGGGCCTGGCTATGCCGTGCTTTGTTAAATACTACTGGGCAGCAGTGTTGGTGATGGTCAGTTGGTGGCTGGCAGAAGAACCGGCTATATTGAAGGCGGTGCTGCTTGGATTCTACCTTGAACTTAGAAACCTGATACATCGGGTTTATAGATCTAACCCACATATCACTCTGTCGATGCGCACCACGCTTCGAGTTTGGGAGACAGTAAGGGCTAAGGTTGAGCAACCCAACACCTGGTCCCCGCAGACACCTCTTTGGGGAAACCCAAGACTGCCACACTTTAGATCCATCCCGGACCCAACGATATGGGCTCGATATGGAGTTAAAACATTGGCGGATATCACCTCGCCGTCTGGCCTGTGCACGTTTGATGACCTGAAGAGAGAACGTTGAGTTCCTAACCTCGTTTGTTCCGCTATCATGCAGCTCTGCCATGCCCACCGAGCTCAATTTCCCCTCCCCGTTGCTCTGGCAGTTAATAGGATTGAGTATGTGTTGAGTCTGGAGGAGGATATCAAACCACTATCGGTTCTCTACTCTCATTTGATTGGGTTGGACACCTCTAAAGTGTCCCAACAGTTCTCCAGGTGGCAGAAGGACATACCAACTCTCGCTGATGATGATTGGGAGGAGGGGATTCAGCAGTACCTTCCCCTCATGGTCTCAGCGAGAGAGGTTTACTCAACTCAAGTTTATACACCGAGCATATTACACCCTGGAACGTCTGGCCAAGATCTATTCCACTAGAACCCTGGTCTGCCCCAAGTGCAATACAAAAGTAGGCTCATTTATACATGTAACCTGGTCATGTCAGCATATTCAGTCCTTCTGGGATGGGGTGCTCAAGGATATTAACTCGACTGGCCAGCTACATGTCCCGCGTGACCCAGTACCTTTACTTTTGGGCACTGTTGATACACTTGAGACTACCCGTTCCAAAAAACTATTCGTGTTTTACACAGCTTTTTATGCTAGGAAAGCGATACTCCAGAAATGGAAGGATCCCCCCCCCCCCCCCCCCATCAGTGCAACAATGGAGATCCTTGGTAGACGCAGCTTTACCTCTGTATAAATTGATCTATACAGGACGCAACTGCCCTAAAAAATTTGAGAGAATATGGGCGACGTGGATTAAAGAGCGGAGCCTGAGTATGGAATAGGTTTGGAGTCAGGCATTGAATAGCCGGAACCTGTTGAAAAGTTAAACCGGAAGGGAGATGGCCCCCCTCCACCCCCACCCCCCCCCCTTACTCTCCATCACTAATACAGAAATGTGTTGGATCAGAACGATACTCAACCAGCAGGACCTCCATTTACTATTTTCACCAATCTAGGCAATGAACTGGTGAACTGGTGGGGCACCCAGATATGGTAATGCCACTATAGATAGTAATCTCAGGTTGCTTGTGCTTCTATCTGTACTATATATCTGAACTGCAGAGAATGTACCAATGTAACTGTTGTTTTCTTTGTTTTATTCCAAATAAATAAACTTTGTTAAAAAAAAATCACAATAAAAAGAATACTGGGGCAGAACCCCGACTTAAGGCTGCCCTTTTGGACTGGTACTGATCTATTTTTCTTTTTCATTAGTGTAATATTTACCTCTATTGTAAAATTTGTCTATGCTAAGGGAGAGAGGGAAATCCTCCACCAACACCGAGCAAACAGCCTACTCACCAAATGGAGTTGATCCCCGTTACAGGGATCACAACTGCCTTTGAATTATCAAACTGCTTCCAGAAATCCGTCACTGCAGGTCCAAATTGTGTCAGATGTCACTACAGGTCCAAATGATGTCTCCAGTAAAGGAAGACCAGGTTAGACATAGGGTAAAGAACAATCTTCCATTGTGAAGTATGTCAAAAACGTCGTTTATTGCTAAAAAAAAACATTTTTTTGCAATAAACCACATACAAAATACATAATTTGGACCTGTAGTGATAGATTTCTGGAAGCAGTTTGATAACCCAAAGGCTGTTGTGATCTCTGCAATGGGGATCATCTCCATCTGACAGCATTTGGACCTGCAGTGACAGATTTCTGGAAGCAGTTTGATAATTCAAAGGCCGTTGTGATCCCTGTAATGGGGATCAACTCCATCTGGTGAGTAGGCTGTTTGCTTGGTGTTGGTTGGTGGAGTATTTCCCTATTCACTCAAGCATTGGAAAAGTCACCTTTTACACTTAAAGTGGGATTCCGGCCTGAAAAAATTGTTAAAGTCAGCAGCTACAAACACTGTAGCTGCTGACTTTAAATAAGTACTTACCTGTCCTGGGCGCCCGCGATGTCGGCCGCCCGAGGCCGACCCGTCCCTCGGCTCTCGGGTCCCGGCACCACCATCCTAGGTAAGGGAAACAGGCAGTGGAGCCTTGCGGCTTCACTGCCAGTATCCTACTGGAGCGGCGCTCCGCTCTGTGAATGGCCTTGTGGTGTTCTGGGAACACACACAGTTCCCAGAAGACAACGGGGCCGCTCACCGAGGAGAAGAACACACTGCGGAATAGGAAGAGGCAGATTAGGAAGACTGCCTAGCAACAAGGGTTTAGGTAAGTTTAAATTTTTTTTTTTTTTTTTAGGATTTGTGGTGATTTTTTTTTCAGGGTGGCCATCCACTTTAAATATATTGGATGACTCCTTTTTTTGTTTTTTTTGTTGCTGTGTCCTCATTGATGGTGGCAACTTGGTGCCAAAGTTCTTCCTTATATTTTCTTATCTGCTGCTCTTTGCTGCTTGGGGAGATCCTATGCCTGGGTCTTCTGTGGCATTTAGAAAGAAACTGAAAAGACTGGCTGCTTAGATGCGGATGCCGGTGGTGGTGCTTCTTCCCCTTCCTGCAATAGTTCCAAATCATCTTCTTCAGACAATTCCTCATGTTGTTGTGTGTGTAGCAATGTGGATTTTCTTACGGCATACTCCTCTGCCTTTTAAGCAGTTCCTGAATATTCTCATCTGCCACATCAACAGTAGGGTTGACAAAACAAGCAGCTGCTGCAAGTGGCGAGAACATTTCATCAGGTGGATCTAACAATGAAGCAAAATGCTGGTTCACACTCCCTTTCACTTTCTGTGCAATTGTGGCAACGTCTTGGTAGCTAGTGTTCTGTTTAAAGTCCTCAAGGTGGATGAACAGATCAAAGAGGGCAGGGACAGCCAGTGACATGGACATGGTGTCACTCTGGAGGGTTTTAATATATTTTGCAAAAGACAGCAGTAGGTCATGCAATGATGCAAGCTTTTGCCATTCACTAGGGAGCAAGCTGTCCCATCCCATGTTGTTTGCAATTTGACAGACCGACTCTTTCAGTTTGAGGAGTCTTGTGATCATGTTGAATGGACTTGACCAGCGCGTGGGGCAGTCATTTAAAAGAGTAAGGCCACAGTGCTCCAATAGCTTCTGTGTTGCAATTGAAGACTTGTGGAAGAGGTTCACTATTGATCTTGCTTTATCCAGTATTCTCTTCACACTTGCCTCCTTCTGCATCTCCACGTTGATCTGTTGGTACCTAACAAGTGGAACATAGCCAGATAAGCATAAAGTATAGAAAAGGTTACCGTTCCATTCTATTATTTTAACTCTTAACATCCTATGGGAATACTTATACACAAGACTACATATAAAGTGGAAAAATAACAGAGATGCATCCATAGACTAGAGCAGATAGCTCCCCATATCAGTCATCTCATATCCATGTGATAATTGACTGGTGTCAACCGTGTCATCATGTAAAAGAAAAATAAAAATGGCTCACCGCAGATCATCAATTTTGGCCTCAGAGTCCCTTTCCGTCATGGGGGAGTCTTCCTCACTAGAGCTGGGTGGTTCTTCTGCTGCTGCTGTGGTTTGTTTAAATGCTGCCACCATATTGCTCCCATTGTCTGTTATCACTGTAAGGATCTTCCTCTTTGGTATGTCCCACTCTTGCAAGCATTTATCCACACATGATTTGATTGACTGTGCAGTGTGTGGGTGGGCTACTTGTTCAAGGGCCAACAATATGTGTTCAGGTTTACGTTGTTCAACACAAAAGTAGCATGCACTTACAGCAAGGAATGAAGCTGAGAGTCCTTTTGTGGTCCACAAATCAGTGCAAATAGATACTCTCTGGGCAGCAGCCAGTCTGTTTTTGAATTTTTCTTTTTCATACTGTTTGTCAATCAGATTGCTTATTTTAGTTTTCTTTGGAACAGTCAGCTTCTTAACTACTGTCTCCATCATACTAACAAAGTCCTCATCTTCAATCATTCTGACTGGTAATCAGGTGCGCCCAATTCATCTTACTATGGCCTCCTCCCTTCCCTTGCCTGTTGTTCCTTAGAGTCAATTATGTATTTTGAAGCACCTAAAAGAGCAGTGCAAATATTGCTGTGGTGCACTGGCTTGACTTGGCCCATCATTTGGGGTTTTCTGTATCTGTGGGGTTGAATTAGGGGAAAAAATTAAAGTTATTCTGATTTTACATTCTCTCTCACTCCACACAGTCAGCTCCAAGTTGTCTCTCTAATAATATACTACATGTATGGCCCTTCCTAGGGCTTGCCTTAGGCTTTTAAGCGCCCTGTGCTGTGCGAAAATTAACAGTGCCCCTGCCCCTCCCAGTGACCATATCCTTCTACATATATTTTGGTGAGATCAATTTGCGGAAAGCAGCAGCTGATAGATATTATGAAATCAAATCACTCCCATTACATAGTTGCCAACATTCTAAAAAAATTTGTAGGGACACTTTTTTTGTCTGTAGGAGGCATTCATTTATAAGTGTAACATAGGTGGGAAGAAAAAATGTGGTAGGCACAGCGCGCAGCAGCAAAGATGGGCGTGGCTTAAATGGGGTGTGGTTAGTATCCAAGATGAAAGAGGGATGGAGGGAGAAGGAAGAGAGGGATGGAGTGAGAAAGAGAGGGAGAGAGAAAGAAAGAGATAGGGGGGGAGAGAGAAAAAGAGAAAGGGAGAAACAGAGAGGGAGAGAGAGAGTGAGAGGGAGGGAAGGAGAGAAGGAAGAAGAGAGAGGAGGAAGGAGAGAAGGAAAGTAAAGTAAAAGTGAAAAATACCATGCTGTCACTCTAAATACAAACAGCATAGTAACAAATTAAATGTGCAGTGCTAATAAGAACGGTCACTGGGTAAAAGGAGTATCAGGAACCATGAATCAGACCGAGACAGAAGTAAAGTTAAATCGCACTTGTTTAATAATAATAATAAGGTAAACAGAGTAAGCGTAGTCAAAGCAAGCCAGAGTTTAGTAACCGGATCGGGTAGTCAGCCAAGCAAATGTCGGAGAGCCAGAGATAAACGTAGTAGTACAGCAAGCAGGATCAGGAGCCAGAAGGAACATCAGCCGAGCAAGTCTTCAACAGGAACGTAGGAGAAAATCTCTGTAATGCTGACAAAGGCGAAGGTAGAGATCAAGTGAGCTGGACGACTTTAAGTAGACAGGACTGACGAGCAGAATCAACAACAGCTGGGTAACTGTGGAGAGAGGTCCTTTGGTGATCTTCTAAGCCTGTATTGACGCTGGGGGCGTGACCGGAAGGGCGGGTGTCTGATGAGTGGCTGCATGGAGTGAGTGAGTGAGAGCAGGGACGCTGTGTGCTCCGTCCCACCCCCGTTCTCATCGCTCTCCCCGGCCACAGGAACGGTGCCTCGGACGGCCCTGACCCCTCAATGGATGTCTGCTTCCATGAGCTCGGAGCCGTACTGTCACCTCTGCCCCCCAGCTAAGAGCTCTCCTGTTCTTTTGATCTCCGGATGACCGGTGAAGGCTGAGGAATCTTCAGGGGGGGATGTTATCCCCTGCACGCTGTAGCAGCTTTTACTTTCGCTTTCACTGCTGTACTCTCATGCCGGGCATGGAGTAGAAGTCGGCTGGAGCTGGTATAGTATTGCTTTTTATATGCTACATGGTAAACGGAATTCTGTTGTAAAAAATATGTGAGAACCCCTGATTTAGAAATAACCCCAGGTAGCCACCTGGTAGACCCTGGTAACTAGGCATCTGCACAGTAATATAACTATGTGTCAGCAGTCTGTCTCACCTGCAGTTTGGTGGTACTAAATGTGTGAATAGAGCGAACTAATATAAGAAGCAAAATATATTCCCTTTTTGTCCTTTTTTTTTTTTTTTTGTGTGAGTTGCTGATACAGGTGGGGGAAGATAAGCAGTGGGGGGTCCCCTTGCTACTGACTATATCAATCCCCCTATATCCAGGTGGGATCATTATAAACTATAAGTCAGTTAAAAAGCCCCTGGCTCCTCAGCGACTATACGCATACCTGCGTACATACCTAACTGGCCGTAGTCTGCTGGCGACTGCCTTAGTGGCATTTAACCAGCTACGCAAGACTGCAGTGAGGGAGGTTGCACTAAGTATTGCTGTAGCTGAGGCGCTCTTGGGAGAGGAGAGCTAACCCACCTCGACCGTTGAAGGTATTGTAGTCTCCCCCTGTGTGAAAGTCACCCCCCGTGTCGGGGTGCGTGGGGGCGGAGAGAGCCCCCCCCTCCACACACCCGCCACACACCCTACCTTCAAAGCAACAAGGTGGTTATACTGCTCAGTGAGTAGATAAGGGTAGTGAGACGCCGTCGAATTCTTGCTGTTAAACTATTTGTATACCAATAGGAGTGAACGATGCAGAATCTACGTTCCTCTAAAGAGAAAAACCCGCAGCACGCCGCAGCAGCAGCAGCAAAACTGGAGCAATATGCTCATGCCCCCGCTTTGACCCCCCCAAAAAAGGGGATGCAGCAAAAGAGCCAACAAGGGGGGACAGCGGACAGGAAAAGCCAGGGCCAGCCACATTCACAGTCCCTAGGGGGCGTGCTGGCAATCCAGTCCTCCAAAATAACATGTAATAAAGGGCCAGAGCTAAGTGATCTTAACACGAACGTGAGCCCGGAGTCAATGAACGATCCGAATCTGCCCCTGAAAAGAGAACCAACCTTAATGGATGTATTTATGGCTGTAGGGGTGTGTAATAGCTCGCTCAAAGATCTCTGTGAACAGATGAAAGGTCTCAAAGCAGATCTTTTAATAGTTAGACAAGAGCTACAGAAGACGGCAGAAAGAACAACCGCCCTGGAAGAAAGGGTTAGCGGGCTAGAAGATAATGTGCACCCAATAATCAAAGAATTAAAATGGCTAAGGGAACAGTTATCTAAACAGGCCTCTAAAATGGATGAGATGGAGAACAGGAGTAGAAGAGATAATGTGAGGTTGATAGGTCTACCTGAAAGGAGTGAGGGCGCCAATCCAATAGCATTTCTAGAAAAATGGCTAGGGGAGCTAATCGGGAAAGAATTGTTCTCGGCTTCGTTCTCCATCATAAGAGCTCATAGGATCCCTCTCAGGGCAACACAAGAGGGGGGTCACCCGAGACCCCTTCTCCTGAGATTTTTTAATTACCAGGATAAAGTGACCCTGCTGTGGAAGATTAGGGAAGCAGGGGAGGTCTTTTTTAATGGGGCAAAAATATCATTCTACTCCGACTTTTCTCCGGACTTGCAGAAGCATAGAGCAGAGTTCACCCAGGTAAAACGCAGCCTACAAAAATTTAAGCTGCCCTATGCTCTCCTTTACCCAGCGAGGTTGCGGATTGTGGCCCTGGGGGAGACTCTGTTTTTTAACGCCCCTGTTGAAGTTGAGAAGTGGCTGGAAGACAACAGAGGAAAAATTAGGAACCCCACGTAGAGAGTGGGGGAACACATAACAGACCGGGGTGATGATAGGATGATATGATAGGGTACTGGGAGATATAGAGGCTGCAGGTTTATATTTGTTACTTTGATTTGTTCTATTTTTTTTTTTTTTTTATTATTTATTATTTCCCGGTACCCGTTAACGGTTTTTTGTTACGAAGGACGGGACAGGATGGGTGCACACAGCTGATTGGGAGTAGGGCGGTGTGGGGTTGTGAGTGGAAGAATTGGTGTAAAAGGGTGGTGTTAGAGCAAGAGGTAGCGGTCATGGTAAACCCCCAAGGGTTACACCTAGAGAGGTGGGTAGGGAAGGGGGGGGGGATGGGGTGGGAGGGTAGGGGAGATTAGGTGGGGTGGGAAGGGAAGGGGGGAGAATTTGGGAGGGAAGGGAAATAGGGTGGGAAAATCACTCGTTATAAATACTTACACCATCAGAAATCACACTGGAGGCCTTCTGGCCTCCACTTACAGATTATCGTTACACATGCAGGCACTTTTTGTAGAATATTTTAATAAAGTAGGGTAGTGTTGATTAAATTAAGCAGGCATTTTAGAATCCACAATATGCACACACTTGGAATTAATACAGCAGCGGTTGGGAGAGCTCCTCCTTTCTTTTCATCTTTTTCTTTTCCTTTTTTCTTTCTCTTTTTTTTGAGTAAAGAGGCGCATAAAACTCACTTTATAAAAGCAATAGGGACATATAGGGCAATACTTGGTGTGATAAGGCAGGCTCTTTAGAAGCTAGATGCCAGTTGGGACCTTGAAAATAGGATCCTGGAATGTTAGGGGCCTGGGTTCTTCCCTTAAAAGGCTGGCAGTGTTCTCCGTGCTGGAGAGCTCTGGGGTAGACCTGGTCTGTCTGCAGGAAACCCACCTAACTAGGGATACCAGCCAGCAGCTACAGACGAAAAAATTTCAATATCAACTTCATGCATTTCACTCCTCTTTTAGTAGGGGGGTGAGTATTTTCGTGAAAACTGGGGTAAAATTTTCCTGCAGACAGACTAGTATAGACGATCTGGGTAGATATATTTTTTTATACTGCTCTATTGACGGTGTCATGTTTGTGGTGGCTAATATATATATCCCCCCTCCCTTTAATTTGGACCCACTGTTTAAATTACATAAATTTTTGCTGGATAAAAAGGAATGCCCGATAGTAGTCGTCGGGGACTTTAATGAGGTCCTAGACAGAAAATTGGATAGATTCCCGATACGACAACCCTCAGAGGAATCAGGGAAGACCCGTTTGAGCCTGTTTCTGGAAGAAGCGGGGTTGGTAGATTTGTGGAGGGTGTGAAACCCAGGTGCGCTGCAATACACCTGCTGTTCTATGTCACACTCCACGCTCTCAAGGATAGATCTAGCCCTGGGAAATGCCAGGGCACTACAGCTGCTAGTAAAAATTGCATATTGGCCAAGAGGTATCTCAGACCACTCTCTTATGGCGGTTACACTAAAAGTAGGACAGTCTAAGCCTCGGAAGAGTTGGAGTGTGAGCCCACATTGGTTCGAAGTAATTAAGAAATCGGATGGGATTCTCCCTGCTTTAAGGGAATTTGTGGAGTTCAATCAGGGCTCGGCGGCTCCCCCTGTGCTATGGGACACTCTCAAGGCATTTCTTAGAGGGGTTCTAATACAGCAGATGGCTAAATTTAATAAAGAGGTCAGGAGTGAGGAAGAGGGTACTCTGAGGGAAGCTCTCGAGGCTGAAAATAACTTCATCAGAAACCCAACCCCGGAGCTGGAAAGCACCTGGCAAGAGAAACAACAAAAGTATAAATTAGTGGTCATGCAGAAGGCGGAGACTAGGCGCCTTCTTCAGAGACAGGAATTTATGGTGGAGGGGGAAAGAGTTGGAAGAACACTGGCTATGCTTGTAAAATCAAATGCGGCTCCATCCACGGTCCTCGCTATTAGATTACAGAGTGGAGACATAACTTCAAGCACCCCAGAAATCGTACAAGCCTTTAGGGGGTATTATAAAAAACTGTACTCCTCGCAGAAAAGGGGCAAGGAGGCGCTGATGGAGGACTTTTTGGAGGGGCTAACGACTCCTACCATATCACAGGAAGAAAGCGCTATATTGGACCCCCCAATAACGGTAGCAGAACTGCAACAAGCAGTAGCGGGCATGGCAAGTCTTAAGTCCCGGGCCCGACGGCCTTCCAAGCGAGACATATAAGCAGTATGGTGAAGTGCTGATCCCGGAACTACTAAAAACTTTGGAGGGATCACTTGAGGGGGGCCAGTTGCCTGCTTCAATGTTAGAAGCAACAATTACTGTACTACAGAAGGAAGGGAAAGACCCACTGGATGTAGCTGCTTATAGGCCAATTTCTCTACTGTGTACTGACGTAAAAATTCTTGCCAAGGTGCTAGCAGTAAGATTGAACGGAGTTATTCATAAACTGGTACATGAAGACCAGGCGGGCTTTATAGCCAATAGATCTACGAGCCTGAACATTAGAAGAGCATTTCTGAATCTACAGTCACCATCGGAAAATGTGGGCTCGAGAGCGTTAATGACCCTCGATGTATCTAAGGCTTTCGATAGCGTGGAGTGGGGCTATATATGGCGTGTATTAGAGAAATTCGCTTTTGGCATGGCTTTTATAGGGTGGATTAGAATGTTATATACCCGCCCTAAGGCTAGACTAAAAATTAACAACGAATTTTCAGATTGGTTTGAGCTGGAGAGGGGAACTAGGCAGGGGTGTCCCCTCTCTCCTTTGCTGTTTGCATTGGCGATGGAACCCCTGGCCATCGCTATAAGGGAAAGCAGAGCGGTAACTGGCTTTTTGCGAAAATCGGGAGAAGAAAAAATCGCGCTATATGCGGATGACATCTTGCTATTTCTGGGGGACTCGAGAAATTCTCTACTGAGTGCGATGAGGCTAGTGAAGGACTTCGGGAGCTTCTCTGGTTTAGAGATAAACTGGGAGAAGTCCGAATTTATGCCGATAGATTCCAACTGCGAGTCAACAATATGCGATATACCCCAGATGGTAAGGGTAGATACCTTGAAATACCTGGGAATAGTTCTGACGAAGGACCCAACCAGATATATCAGTACAAATCTTGTCCCTCTTTTAACAAAACTGAAACAAAAAATAGGAATTTGGAGGCGTCTCCCCCTGTCCACCGCAGGAAGATGCAGCTTAATAAAAATGGTCTGGATGCCACAATTGCTATATATCCTGCACAACTCGCCAGTTTGGATAGGCAAGAAGTGGTTTAAAAAAATTGATACCCCTTTTAGGGAGCTGATTTGGAAGGGGAAGCAAGCCAGGATTCGACTTCGAGTGCTTCAGCTACCCACACGAGAGGGGGGTTTTGCCCTCCCACACCCCGAGCGCTACTTCTTAGCAACTCAGCTACAGCAGCTGCTAGGATGTGGGATACCGAAAGGTGGCACCCCCAATGGCAAACTGCTACTGCTTAGCACTCCACACAACACCATAGTTGAAACCCTAGAGGCGGATATGTTTCATGATAACTATCCAACTATCAAGCTGCTAACTAAACTCTGGAAAACGGTCAAGAAAATGATGGGATATGATGACCCAACAGTTTACTCTCCTATTTGGAATAACCGTAATTTACAGGAAGTTCTTAAAATAGGTACTTTTGGAGAATGGGTGAATCTTGGCATCAGAAGGCTAATCCAGCTTTATAATGACACCAAGCTAAAGAGCTTCCCGGAATTAGTAGGGGAATTCAAGCTACCTCAGAGCTCTTTTTTCCTATACTTCCAGCTAGAACACGCTCTTAAAGCACAATTTAAAGCCCAGACTTTGCGCTGGGAAGAAATGCCTCTACTTCAGTGTATAATGCAGGTAAACCCTACTAGAGGTCTAATCTCAAGAATTTACGACCAATTAAGTAAACCAGACAACAGCGGGGGGTTACTCCTTGGATTAAAAGCCAAATGGGAAGAGGACATAGGGGGAATGACCCAGGAACAATGGGCGAAAACCCTGGAACTGAGTGTACAGGTCTCGGTGTCCCCTTCACAGCGATTCTCTCATCTACTTTTGTTGAATAGATCCTACTATACACCTAAAAGACTTTTTAAATTTGGGGGAAGGCCTAATGACAACTGTCCCAGATGTCAGAGGTCGGGAGACCTCATCCACATGTTGTGGAGGTGTCCCAAGCTATTTAGATACTGGGAAGAAGTGACCGGAAACCTGGGAAGTACTTTTAGCACTCTAGTAGTAAAAGAGGCCATAACCTGCATCCTGGGGTATAGAAGAGTTCCGGGGGAGAGACTGAGCACTACACTGGCCATCACGCGGGCCTTGTTTCAGGCTAGGAAGATGATAACACTAAGATGGCAATCAAAAGATCCCCCTTCGGTGAAAGACTGGATCTCCACAATAAATGAAACACTGAGTAGGGAAAGGGTGGAGTATATAAAGAGAGGCAATCTCCAGGAATTTGAAACCATGTGGAAGCCATGGCTAGAGAAGGTAGGTGCTCCCTAGCAGGCAAGGCGTAGGACCACTCCAAGAGAGGAGCCTTTGGGGAATCTATAGGTAACAGATCTTTGGGATCAAGGAGTGCTATAGTAAAGTGATTTTGATACGCATATTTTCTTTCTGCTTTTTCTTTTTTTATTGTTTTCTCCTATTTTGATTAACTAAATAATCTTGATGGTTTGCGGGTTAAATTTTGAAGGGGGGGGAGGGGGGGGTTGATTTGGAAATAAGTAAATTTTTTGTGTAATTCTGGGCAGCTCAGCAAAGAACAGGCATGGGGAGCCAATAAGTCTTCTAGTATATACCCTTTTCCTGTTTTTCCTTTAGCTTTTCTAATTTTTTTTTTTTTGTTTTTTTGTTTTTGTTGTTTCCTTAAACGAGTCCCCTCCCCCTTTAGCCTGACCCAGAAAAGGATAAAGATCCACCGGTCACTGGGCTTTAGGGCCACTACAGACTAAGTCTAGGAGCTGGGAAAAAGGGAGGACTTGCGGCTAAAATGGCATATTAAGGTATTCAGAGGGACGATAAAAAAAAGGAATTAGATGTAATGCAATATCCACAATGATGCAAACCGGAGAAGGCGACCAGTCAATGAACATCGAGCTGATTTAGCCCTCTACTTGTTGGTTTCTGAAGTGGAAAAAAAAAAAAAAAAAGAACTGTGGAGAGAGATGGGAGCCGGTAATTAGGGGACAGCTGAGTGGCCAGCTCAGAGAAGGAAGGGCTGAGCCCAGCCCTGACAAAGAGACCTTATGGGTGATGTTAGGTAAATTGAATCCACATATAACAGGGATATGCAATTAGCGGACCTCCAGCTGTTGCAGAACTACAAGTCCCATGAGGCACAGCAAGACTCTGACAGCCACAAGCATGACATCCAGAGGCAGAGTGCTGATGGGACTTGTAGTTTTGCAACAGCTGGAGGTCCGCTAATTGCATATCCCTGACATATAATAACACATGTGTAAAAACATGTATATAATAAAGTGATAAACCCAATAAGTCCACAAATGTGATAAATGTAGAATAAAAAAATAATACACACCCCCTTATCCCCACTGTTCGGAAAACCTTTGTTCACCCCGGGTCTCCATCCCCAAAATTTCCCATGGTGGACTAACAAAAGTTTGCTGCGTATAGCGGATTTCTGTGATCATAGAGGTGCTTTGTTGAAATCAGCCTTACAGGAAAAATATAACATTCCAAATTCTGAACTTTTCCGCTATACTCAGATAGCACACTTCTTGGCAACACTAAATCGCACCTCCGATCTTACCACATTCACCTCAATCGAAAACCCCTTTAGGACTTTCGACAAGCACACTGGCTATATATCACAGATATATAATATCTTGTGCTCGACTCCCCAAAAATTATTTTATATGCACAAATGGGAGCAAGATATGGACACAGATCTAGCAACAGAGGAATGGAGCAAAATAATACAGAACGCATCTAAATCGTTTATTAATACCTCTCTGATAGAGGCAAACTATAAAGTATTGATGCGATTGTATATGGTCCCAGAGAGGATAGCAGCCTTCGTCCCAGGGGCGTCCCCGCGGTGCTTTAGAGGATGCAATACAGATGGTACCATATACCACACCTGGTGGACATGTCAAAAAATGAGGCGGTTTTGGATACGTACGTACAATCTCATTTATTCCCTCACTCAAGTGAACCTACTTAAATTGCCTCTGCACGCACTGTTGGGGCGCCCAGTGGAGGGGGCATCAAAACCAATGCGTAGACTTATCACACTTATATTTGTAGTGGCTAGAATTTCGATAGCTAAGTCTTGGAGGTCCCACTCGATTCCTTTTTACTTAGTAAAAACTAAACTCTCAAGGATAATGGTTAATGAACGCCTTTCGGCAATTTTGAAGGATAAGATCACTGGGTTCAACAAAATATGGGACCCCTGGATCAGGTATACATAAGATGCCTGGCAATTGAGGTACTTACTATGAGATGGGAGGGCATCCACTCCACTTCCCTACCTCTTACCCTTCCCTTTTCCTCGCCTCTCTTCCTTCCTCTTCCCAGTTATTTCTCTATCTCTGCTTCTCTCTTATTCTGTTTTTTTTCTTTTTTATCTAGACGTGCCTGGCATCACGTGGACTCTAACGCCATATAGGGATTTGGGATCCACGCGAGAGCCCAGTTAGCGGGTTGCAATATGCAACCCGCATATTGTAAGCTGTAAAGTACATAAGATATAACAGTTCTATAATTGACCTGTAGAGCCTTATTTATGTACAAAAATTCTTCTTACTTGCAAAGACAATTGCATTTCCTTTTCTTTGGTTTTGTTTGTATGTTTATTTGAAAACTTGAATAAAAATATTGGAAAAAAAAAATAATACACAAAAAGTATGGGAAGACAGGTGGAAAGAATAGGTATGGGAGAAAGCCACCACCAGCAATGAGAAGGCCAAGGAAAGAAAGAAAGAAAAGGAGGGAGGCCAAATCGTGATGGTTGGCAACTATGCAGTGTACTGAGGTCAGCAGGTTGCAGGGCAGTGTACGGAGGTCAGCAGGTTGCAGGGCAGTGTACGGAGGTCAGCAGGTTGCAGGGCAGTGTACAGAGGTCAGCAGGTTACAGGGCAGTGTATGGAGGTCAGTAGGTTGTAGGGTAGTGTATGGAGGTCAGCAGGTTGCAGAGCAGTGTACATCAGCAGTGTTGACATGTGTGTCAGTGCCACTGTGACCCCTGCTCTCTATAGAGCAACACCACAGCCAGGTCAGGGTTTAGGAACAGTCTATGGGGAGAAGGCAGCACATACTTGATCTTGCTGGCCAGCCGAGTTCCGCTCACCATTCACGGGCTGTAAATACAGCCTTCTACTGCTGCCAGCAGCTCCTACCCCGCGGTATCCCCAACATACAGGCAGCACGGTATAGGGTGGGATCAGAGCAGCAGCGGCGCTCACAGCCCCACCCGCTCCTTCCTCGCTGGAGAATAGATATACACAGCACAGCGGCCCGCTGCCTGTCTCCCTGAGTCCTGTCCCACAACAGCGGCTTGTTACCTGTGTGTGTCATGACTGCGGTGCTATGCTAATGGGTGCATCATCTCGGCTGCCCATGTCCCCCACTGACCAATCCACAGTACTTCCTGGAGGAGGTGGGGGGGGGCAGAAGGCCATTTTCGGGACTTCTGCCGGGACAATAAAAAAGCGGGACATGGGTCAGATTTTCGGGACTGTCCTGGCAAATTAGGGACTGTTGGCAAGTATGCCTTTAAAATTCAGTGACTAAAATGCACAACATAGACAGACAAACAGCTATTACTTCAGAATAACAAAAGGTATGAAATCTGACTGCAAGAAAGTTTGTTAAAAAATCCCTGCAAGCTACATAAGACTGTTCCCAAAAAGAGTTAAGTGCTGATGATGTCTTGTTAGACGAAGCGTGTCGGTACGGGCTTCGTTGATGCCATTGTGTCAATTGTATCAAAGTGCTTTTTTATCTTCACAAATGGAGTGTTCTTTTTTATTTAATAAATACCCCTTTACTCAATGGAATTACACTGTGGCCCTTCATTCTTCTTCCTAACCACATTACATGGGAGAGTTTATTCACCCCACTCCTTGATTGACTACCCTGTGGGTCACCGTCCTGGAGAGCCATCGGAAGGACCATAGGAATACCTGATTCCCAGCCAGAGGTCGCCTACATGGATATCCTCATTTTTTGGTGTACTTCACCACAAGCTTTGTCGACTCATCAGGCATACGTCCCTTTGAGTCCAAGCCCTCCGGTAAGCCTTCATCCAATTGGTAGTGGATAATCTACTTGCAACCTTTCTTCATTTTCATCTTTTGATGCCATAAGGATGCCATGATATTTCATTTCATGTGTCTGGACTCATTCACATGTTTGATTTCTTTTTTCTGTGGACTTCACGCTCACTTTATATACACAATTTATTTGTATTGTGGACTCATTTCATTATGTCCCTTCACAGGTTATATATTTATCTGATTTCTATGATCAACTCTCTTAACAGGTTTATTATATGTTGTCACATGACCACTACCCAATCTTACTGTATTCTGAGATCGTTTATTAGCGATGCACTTAAATTTATCTTTTCTGTTTGCTGTGCTGGCTGCTGTTTATTGTTTAAAGGGACAGCGCTGTATTTTTCAAGTTTTTCCAAGTGTTGTGCTTACCTTTGTATGAATTTCAGGTTGAGTTGTCCGCAAATGACGCTTCAAGTTTGTTGTATTTTTACCAGCGAGCGTCGCTCCACATGGTTTGCAAAGGGTCTTGTTGTCCTTAAAGTGGATGTAAACCCGATTCATGAAATTTGAGCTGGGCTCTGCTCTGGACGTGGGCGCCTGGCTGGCGGTTGTCTGTCTCGTGACTTGGGAATGGGACAGTCTCATTGGGACTCCGGAGGCCTGGCTGTAATGCACAGTGCTGCTCTGGTCTCTGGCAGTCGTCACGGTGCACACAGTCACTTACTTGCTGGGAGCGGAAGCAGGCGGAGCTCTGTGAAAACCGGAAGTTAGTTCACGAGGGTAAACGTCCCTCCTTGCCATTTTTGTCCCGTTTTCGTTCATTAACAGAAATGGATTTAATTTTCCTCATAGTTTTCATCAGTGGATGAAAATGTGCTGTACTTTTCATTTCATTTTCATCACTGTAAAAATGCCAAAAAAATGCCTGCACATCTAGAGAGAGTGACATGTTTGCCCATTCCTTGCAAAATAGCTCAAACTCTGTCAGATTGGATGGAGAGCATCTGTGAACAGCAATTTTCAGGTCTTGCCACAGATTCTCAATTGGATTTAGGTCTGGACTTTGACTGGGCCATTCTAACACATGAATATGCTTTGATCTGAACCATTCCATTGTAGCTCTGGCTGTATGTTTATGTATGTCCTTGTCATGCTGGAAGGTGAACCTCCGCCCCAGTCACAAGTCTTTTGCAGACTCTAACAGGTTTTCTTCTATTATTGCCCTGTATTTGGATGCACCTTTCCCTCACTGTGTTTTGATGAGAACCAACACTTAATGAGGTTCTGATAGCGGGGTTTACATGATCTTGCTGTTTTTTTGTTTTTATTAAAAATATTTTTCCTCTGTACCTGCTCCTCATATGCTTTAGATGGTTTAGGCAGAGCTTGGGAGCCGCTGTCAATCATCGCTGTGGAGGAGGAGGAAGGGCCTGGCTTTGGTTCGGTGTCTCTTGCGCTGCCTGTGTGTGTGGTGCTGGGGTTGGCTGCATGTAAGCTTGTAGTACAAAATGGAAGTGCACACAAAGTGAAGACTCCATAATTATTAGCAGGCACGGGGAGACACCACAAACCTGAAGTCAGGCAGCACAGCCAAGGGATAGTATGAGAAGCAAGTGTATAGGGGGAAAGAAACAGCCAGAGTCCTGCCATGAGCATTTTAATTCCCCCCCCCCAAAAAAAAGTCTTTAATACCACTTTACCACTTTCTTTTTTTAATTTTTTCACATACATATTAAAATAAGCATTGTTGCATAGCATGTTTTTGCTAGAAACATACTTGGAACCCCCAAACATTATATTTTTTTTGAAAGCAGAGGCCCTGGAGAATAAATGGTGGCTGGCAATTTTTTTATGTCACAGCAGCCGTTATCAAACACAAATTTTCAGGAAAAAATACTCTAAAATTAATTTTAGTGCAAACACAGTAAAACACCCAATTTTTAGCAAAATATGAAAGATGAAGTCTCGTTGAGTAAATAGCCCAGAGTCATCATCTGTTGGATCCATCCAGAAGTAGGTCACAGAAGAAGCAGACAGCACCTTTCTTGGCCTGTCCGTGAGTACAGAGAGCCTGACCTCCAAAAGACTCAGTGGCTGGCAAATACAACCAAATCCCCCAAACCACATCCCGGGCAGATAAGGCAAATTCCTTGGGATGTGCTGTCAGGGACACAAGAAAGGAAGCACAATGGCCTTGTTCAAATGGAAACCCAGGGACGAAACTATAGAGAAGGGCGAAGCACCGCCTAAACCTGGATAAGGTGAACGAGAAGATAACGCCACCCTTTTCAACACCCTGTGAGCAGAGGTGAAAGCCACAAAGAGGCCACCTTCTGAGACAGAGTAAGCAGTGTAATCTCCTGATATTTTGAGAGAGGGAGAGAGAGAGCGGCTCCTGGAGAACCATAAACACCAAGTTTAGGCTGTAGAAAAAAAACGCCATGGAAACAGACGTCTAACCCCTTAAATAAAGGTACGCACCAGGGAGCGCGAGACCAGGGGATGCTGAAGACGACCACCCAGGCTGACACCTGGCCCTCGGTGGTACTCGAGGCACATTCCTGCTAAGCCCCCCGTAAATGGGGGTCAGAATTGGAGCCACCTAGAAAGAACAAGGATGAATGCCCGGTGCTTCACACCAGGATATATGCGTTTTCCACACTCGGAGGTTAAAACCTCCTATAAGATTGACTCCCTAGCCATCAATAGTGTCAGAACTGCTGCACCTGGCTCAACACAGCCAGGCCATTAAAACCAGTGACTCTAAAGCAGGATGGAAGAAAGGCCCTGGGACCATAGATTCTTCCAGAGAGGCAGTCGACAAGAAACGCCGGCAACCAGGCGCACCCGGTCGGCGTACCCAGTTTGTCCAAGAGAAGAAAACACAGTGGCCAGAGCTGAAGCTCGGGCTTAGATAATCCGACGTTCTGGAAGGGCCCAAGCAGACTTCAGATAGTATAGATGCCTACTGAAATCAGTCAAGGTCTGTATAGAAACTACATTGCCCCTTGGGGTAGCCGTGGAGTGGCAGAAGAAGATCGTCCAGGCAGCCAGGACCGAAGAGTGGTGGCCAGACTATGCACTGATCATGCGCCGCACCCACAGCAAAACAGAGGAAGTGCTGGAGTCGGGCACATAACGGAATGCGTAAACAAGCATTCGTGATGTCGATAGAAACCAGAAGGTCCCCATGATGAAGGGGTGCTACTGCCGTGCTAACGGACTCCATCCTGACCTTCTGTACCCACACAAGGCAGGTCAGGGCCTTAAACTGTTCCCGACACAGGGACCGCGACAACCACACTCTGCAACGGAGCTTGCACATCCCCCCCCACGGAGAACAGCAAGCGGTCCGACAGGAGACGTCCATTGGAAGTATTGACATCCAGGGTAGCCCCCAAAATACCTGTCTAAGCACCACTGAGGAGACCTTAGAAGCTCAGCAACCAGGGGAACTACGACCAAGAGGCGTAGCTGACATACTGCAGTGCCTAGACCATAGGTCCGGCAATGCAGCAAAGGCAGGGGAATTCCCAAATAGGTATCTCACAGCAAGCGTTTTTTTTTTTTTAGAAACACAAATGCACTCTAGACCCTCCCAGTCTTCAAGGACAATATTGTCAAGATAAGAGGGAAAAGGGAACGCTTTTGCTCCGCAAGACGGCTTATTACCTATCGCCTCTCCGCCACAGCCACCGCTGCATTGCCCATCTTAAAAGGTTCCTGCACCAATGTAAAAAGTGCGATAACCAGCGCTTTTTCATGCCCTACTGCAGTCATCCTCACTCCCTGACAAGATAGGGAACGTGGACACCACCCTGCAAGGTGGGCCACATCCTCAGAGCCAGATAGGAGACAGAGGGGGGAGGGGAGGGCAGGGGTGCCATATACTAGGCTATATGCCTAAGTGCTACCCCAAAAAACACAGGGCGAGGGGCCACCAACTGGAACCCCCCTGCCCAAGGTCCACAGACCAAGGCCCCTTTACAGATTGCACAAAACAGAGCCCCTTACAGGGGGCACAGACTGGGGCCCCTCACAGGGGGCGCAGACTGGGGACCCCTCACAGGGGGCGCAGACTGGGGACCCCTCACAGGGGGCAAATACCAGGGCCCCTCACAGGAGGCAAATACCGGGCCCCTCACAGGGGGCGCAGACTGGGGGCCCCTCACAGGGGGCAAATACCGGGGCCCCTCACAGGGGGCAAATACCGGGGCCCCTCACCCAGGGCAAATACTGGGGGCCCTCACCGGGGCAAATACCAGGGGCCCTCTCCGGGGGCAAATACCTGGGGCCCCTCACAGGGGCCAAATACCGGGGCCCCTCACAGGGGGGCAAATACCGGGGCCCCTCACTGGGGGCAAATACCAGGGGCCCTTACCAGGGGCAAATACCGGAGCCCCTCACAGGGGGGCAAATACCAGGGCCCCTCACAGGGGGCACAGACTGAGGCCCCTCACCGAGGGCACATTCCGGGGCCCCCACACAGGGGCGCAGACCAGGGCCCCTCACAGGGGGCATAGACTGGGGCAGCTCACAGGGGCGCTGATCCAGGAGGCCATAGAAGCCGCGGCCCAGTAGGTACAAAAACGTGGCCCAGTAGGCTGCAAAAGCCGCAGGGTAAATTTTGGCCGTCCGCCGCAAACGCGTGGCTCACGGTGGGACCGGACAGCCGGTCGGCCGGCCGCGAGTGCGGTAGGCAGCAAAGCCGCGGCCTAAATTTTCAGCCGCCGGCCACAAGAGTGGCTCCCCAGCTGGTAGGCAACAAAGCCGCGGCCTAAATTACGGCAGCCACTCACCAACCAAGCCCAACCCTAGAATCCCCCCCCCCCCAAGTAACAACTTGAAGGTGGAAAAGGGGAACCATGTCCCAAAGCCCCTAGGCTGGGAGCCTGGGCCTCACCCGGGATGGGGGGAGGGGGGAAGGAAGGGGTTGGATGAGAACCCCGGAGGGACTGACCACCCAAGGGAGTACCCGCGCCCCACACCACTCCGGGGAAGGAGAGGAGGGAACCCCTTACTTACGACTCCAGCGAAAAGCTCGGGTAATGCTCCCAGACAGATCCTCCTCACCACTGAAGTGGGGGGTTGTCGGCCATGAGGAACACTGCAACACAGGCCGAGACCCGGTCGTATGCGACCTCGCGAGGCTTTTAACTCACAGGGCCAGCCCCTGTCCACTGGGGCTATGTCGCTGCTGACCTAGCGAGTAGCTGTGGTCTCTGAATACCTAGAGCAGGGAGGGGGTTATATACTGACTGAGGACAGCCCATGGGCGTAGCCAGGGGTTGTTTTTTGTTCTGCCTAGTCCTACTCCTGCGGAGATGATATAACCCTACCGTTCTGAATAAAGAAGGCTGTGTCTGTCAATGAACGAATGAGAAATTATTGTTCTTATTCTGATATTTGTGGAATCGCGTGGTGTGTGGTGCAATCGCTGTATACATATGCGTACAGGACCTGTGCACATTTTTATTCGCTTGTATGTGTGGGGAATGGGGGTGCTTTTACTTTTTAGTTTTTTTACTTTTAAAAATTATTTTTATTATTATTTTTTTATTTATTTTACTAAAATATTTTTTTTTACACTTTTTAAAAACGTTTTAAATTTAACGTAATTTGCTATGTGATCGCTTTGGGTTGTGACAGATTCTCTTTATGAAGACATCAGGGATCTATGGGGTTCTCAAAGGGCACCCTATCCACCCCCCCTTCCATTTCCCGATCCCTCACGTCACTTCCGGAGTCAAAGCTGTCATTCCTTGACTAGTTTATCCAAGGATGCAGCTACTCAAACACGACCTGTGTTTGAGTAGCTGCATTGGAGGGCAGGTGAGGCATTGGGGCCCTCTTTGATTTCTTAAAGCAGATTACACAGTACAGAGCTTGTGCTGTGTAATCTGCTCCCCCTCTAAACTGTAAAAAAAAAAAACCCTGAAATTGCCACTTCTTGTATGCCCTCTCTAAATAGACCACGATAACCAGGGTAGCTCCGCCCTGATCACTGAGGTCAAAGTGCGTCCCTCCGTCATGTCCCCTCTGCTCTCCTCTCTCCCCCCTCCTTCCTGCCTGTCATCCCCCTCTGTGTCTGTCTCCAGCCGGCCCCACCCCCTGCCGCTATTCTTGTAGAATAAAATTTTAAAAAATTCACTGCCAGCCTCTCTCTATGCCAGCCTCTATTAGAGGCTGGCATAGCACACTGTGTCTGTAGTTTTAAAAAACGAGCACTGTAAATGCCTAATTTCAGCTGTCTTCAGGCCAGTCACGTGACTCGTGGACGCTTTACAGCTATGAGACACGGCTTCTGCGAAGGAGAGCAGCCGCGATCTCACCGGCTGACACCAGGGGGAGATCACGCCCCTTCCTCAGAAGCAATAGATAAGAGCTGTAAAGCGGCCGCGAGTGATGTGACCGGCCAGAAGACAGCTGAATTTAGGTATTTACAACACTCGTTTTTTTAAAACTACAGACACAGTATGCTATGCCAGCCTCTAATAGAGGGGCTGGCATAGTTTTATATAGATGGGTTAACAATAGGGTTGCCACCCTTTCTTCAAGCCAAACCCGAACACTTTAGAGGCACAATGAATTTTTTTTTATTAGATCAGGGTCCCCTTATATCAGCAAATCCCCTCTTAGAGACCAAAGATTGGTCTCTAAGGGGGGGGGTTCTGTTATAAGGGGACTCTGATCTAATGGGGGGGTCTTTAATGGGGAATGCTGACTGGTGATCTAATGGTTTTTCAGCATTAGATCAGTAGTCAACATCCCCCATTAGAGACCACCATTAGCTCACAGTGCCCCTCTCCCTTCTTTAAAGACCTTAATTAGAGAGAGACCACCCCCTTATAATAGCACCCCTTGCCCCCCTTCTATAAGATTGTCTAATGTCTTACCAGTGGAAGGGACTCTGCAGCCGCTGCAACTGCAAGTGAGTGTGTGGGAGCTGGCCAGATTTAGGGGGTAGAGCTTGGAGGTGGAGCATAAAATCCCATGTGTGCTCTGCAAAAGCGCCATCAGTTGCTAGAACAAAGCAGATCATTTGGTTGGGCAGGGGTGGTAGGCACCGGCAGTGGAGAAGGCAAAGCAGAGAGCACATAGAACAGCAAGGCACAGCCGTCAGGATACCCCCCAGAGTTCCCTTACTGCACTGGGACATATTTACTTCACCGGACTGAAGGTATGTTGTGTCCAGGTTTCAGGTGGACATAAACCCAGGCACAAGTTGCAAAACCCGGACTGTCCAGGTCAAACCCATACAGGTGGCAACCCTAGTTAACAAACCCTTTAATAGAGAAAATGCATGCAATGGTGCATCCCATGCAGTGTAAATGGGCTGTGCTAGGACCACTTATCCACTAGATGGTGCTGTGTTCCTAGCAAGTATACAATAATATGAATCACTGGCTTCAAGTGCTTAGACTTTGGTGCAGGACTTTGTGCTTTTGGGATTTACAGTTCCAGCACACATTAGGGTAAGTAAGCTGGGTAGGCTGAATTATAGGGTTATGATCTATATTTTTTTTTTATGTCAATGAAAGCGTTATTAAACCCAAAACCAAAAATGTAATATTTTGCAGCTTAGCAATCATTAGATGTGGTGGCTGCTTTAGTTTTCGCTTTTTAGTTATTTTCACCTGTTGATCTGGCCTGTAACACACCTCTTGTAGTAGAGTGCCTCCACTCTGGATGAAGGAGCACATGGGCATCTTTGGACAGCAGCATTGTCAGTCTGGGGGAAGGGATTGTTAGATGTACTAGTGGATTTAAATACAGTAACAATTAAAGCTGAACTCCAGCTAATACTTTATAATCAGTTACAACAAACTGTTAGAATAACTTTTTTTTTTCATAAGTATAAGCTGATCATTTTAGGCACCCTTCCGATTGTTAAATGGTCTCTCTTATCCCTGTAACTGCAAAGAGCTTTTCTGATATAAAATAAAAACGACTTAGTGGCGGGATCACCGGATGAAAATAGAAGAAATAAAGCCTAAAAAAGAAAATAATGATAAGCTGCAATATAATAAATGTGTTCTTTTGGATTTAATTCTGCTTTAAGGGTATTCAGTTATGGTTGGAGTTAGAATCGGCAATAGGTTTCAAAAATTGATAAAGCCCAAAGAAGGGATCTACGTTTTCCCAAATGCTTGCACTTTATTAATTAACTTAAGTAAGCCAATAAATGATATTACATAGACTACAGCTTCCACACTAATTAAAAGTGAACAGGGTACAGTACTCTATAGTACCGTTAGGATCAGCTAAAGTGTCAGAGTTTAAGGCTGAACTCCAGGTATGATGTTAATTACACATAACCACCATATAGGCCCACAAACTGTTCACCTATACAGAGTCTAAGGTCACTTTATAAAAAAGAATCAAGAATAAAACACCACTATTTAGACTCCAATGGATACCTAAAGTAGAATTTCAGGCTAGAACTAACTAAGCTTAAAACTGTTCCCACCCACCTTCTAGCTTCTATTCTAACTACCCTATAGAAGGAAGATGCATATACTTACTTATTCTCAGGACTCTCTGGTCCAGTCATGTGATTTCCCCAGTGGCCAGCTTCGGGGAAGAGGAGAGAGCACCGTCAACGGATGGGCAGTGACCTCATCCATAGGCTCACTATGAGGCACCCATTGTTGGCTGTCCCTCTTCTCCCCTGGAGCTGGCCTCTGGGAATCGATCATGTGTCTGGAGTGGAGTTCCCTGAGAGTAGGTAAGTATATGCATCTTCCTTCTATAGGGTAGTTAGTATAGGTGTTGGAAGGGGGAATGGGAGCCATTTTAATGTTTATTAGTTCTAGTCAGGAATTCCACTTTAACTGTAATAACGTATACATTATCAAAAGAAAATAATCAACCAGTTAATACTTTAAAAGCCATGTTCTTAATTTAAGACCATTTATTATATAAAAATACATTAAAATACTATTGTATAGCAAATCCCCCCCTTAAAAACCCACCACAACTTCCTAGGAGAATTTTCTTATACAGTATATGATTTTGATGCTATCACTCCCAGCACATAAAGTGTCCAGAAGAAAGGCTAGAGAGCCTAAAAAGACAAGCTCTCTGTGCCTTCTGGATATTTTTCTGTGATTATTTACACATTATTAAAGTTAAGCATCTACTACAGTGATTGCCGCAATCTTCTGGGTCCTGTTCCAAGTGGCTGTCCCACTGCACACTGACCACCGGGGGGGTCTCTCGCTCAGCACTGCCACCATTAACAGAATGCTTTGCATTGTTCTTTCAATGAATACAAAGTGCTGTCTGATTGTACAAGGTGGAGAGTTGGGGCAGTGACATAAATGACCGAAAAAAATACCAGCCATTATGTGAATGGCATCAGGGCAGCATAGGACATAGAAGATTGTGACAATCACTATATTAGCACTATTATAGTGGTTGTCAGCTTCTTCAGTGGTCACTCAGGTATGAAACATACATAGCACCCAACTGTCCCTGATTTCGATGGACTGTCCCTGATTTGGAGCAATGTCCTTTTGTCCCTCATTCGTCCCTCATTTTGGTCTGATCTATATAGATAATATATAATATATATATTATATAAATATAAAATGCACTTTTTATCTATCAAAAAGTGTTTTCCAGCGCTAAACCTTTCATCTGATTTCTAAATTGCTGCATTTGTACCGTATTTTTCCATGTATAAGACGCCCCCATGTACAAGACGCCCCCCACTTTTTCAACCCAAAATTAAAAAATCAATATTTTAAACATAGGTAAAACAGAACACATTACAGTTCATGTTTAAATACCAGCATATTATGCAGGGGTTGTTCTTCCTGTTTTCTCCACTGTCTGATTATACACTCAGTGGAGGGAGCTACAAACTGATTATCTGCAGCTCTATTCATATGCTCTTTTGCATAGCTGGCTACATTTGGTTTGACTTTTGCAGAGTAAGACAATCACTTACTTTTGTATTATTTTCTGACATCTTGCTCAGAACACTCTAGTCCCTGTTGCATCTGCGCACTCTCCACTTCCCCCCTCACCTCCAGCTCCAGCTGACGTCAGTAACATACGGCTCGTGATTGGAGGAAGCTGTTTGACAAGCTATGGGCAGCAACGCACCTGCGCGGCTGTCTCCCAGGCTGACTGACCGTGTATAAGACGCCGCTCGATTTCCAGGCTATTATTTTAGGAAAAAATAGCGTCTTATACACGGAAAAATACGGTAAATTCCAAAAGCCAATATAAAGGAATAGTAGTGGTAAAGAAAGCACTTGTGTGTTTAACCAATCTTGTTTTTTTGTTCAATTCTCCTTTAAGGGGGCGTGACAAGGGGTGTGTCCTATGCCTGCATACTTTTGCTGATAGGTGTCCCTCATTCCCATCTCAAAAAGTTGGGAGGTATGAACATACATGCTTACATTGGTCCAAGCTGTACTATGCAAGTATGCAATTACCTGGAGTTCAGCTATAAGCGTCGGGATTAGGTTTGGGGTTATGTTTAAAGTGGTTGCTACGTGTTACAGCATCCGCACATTACACGGGGTTGCTACGTGTTACAGCATCCACACATTTCACCCGGCTTGCAGACCTCCATTAGACACCCTTCTCAGTCAATGAACAGTGTTTTGCTTGTTTTTGTTGTTTTTTTTATTTGGGGATTGAACTTGGTTGGGGAAAAGGGACATGGGATGCCCATAGGATAAATTGTACTTTGTAGAATAAAAGTAACTGCATCACACTTCTCAGTAGAACACGATGGCTGACCCTAAACTTGACAGACTTTTACCTCAGAACACTCAGAGAGAAAGCAGCAGTGACTGGTTGCTGGGTGTGTGTAGCTAAAAGGAAAGTTGACTGGTAAAACTTGCACAGTTAATAGCTGTCAAAAAAGCATAATAGGGGCTAGTGCAGCTTACTGAATCCTTGAGGACTGTAGACACAGCTCCTCCATCTCCCAGCATTACTCGGCACCGCTCTTTATGGACATGAGCTTGTAAAGTGTCAGGTGTGTTGGTGTTTTCAAACAAGTGCAGGTTCACTTTTAAGAGTCACTAGACAATATACAGCAGTAGCTGCAAACACCTTAGATTGTAAACGTCTTGAGGGACTGATGCAGATGCACAATATATGTAGAGTGCTGCATAAATTGTTGGCTCTATATCGCATAGCTATAATAAATAGGTCTGGGTTTGAGAGCTTCTCTCTAAATGAGTCCTATGATTTTGCCCAGGCAGTGACCACCACAGTTGGGATCCGACATTCTGGGCATAGCAGGCACAACCGCTCTGTCCCTTCAACCACCCCGAGGGCGAATCCCCGCGATTCCTCAGCCTGACACCGGTGTCCACCAGTGCCCGCTCCCGCTGTTCAGGCAACCACGTTAAAGTTGGTAGCAAAAGACCACCCTCCGCCATTTTCCTCTGCCTCGTGGTGTCTGCTGCTAGAAGGGAACACTAAGTCTCCTCCAGGACGTGGCACCGCCCCCTCGCTGTGAAACTGATAGTCAGGCCCCTCCCTGGGCACGCTGCTCTAACCCCTTGTTAGACAAACTGAAGTTTGCAGGCATGCTAATGCTAGCAGGACTTGTCCAAGCATGTTGCTCAGCACCGACTGTGCCCGAGTAACTGGGGGTAGATGACCGCTGACTTTTCTGGTGGTTGACGGTAGCAACAAAAAAGTTTCTAGCCAATGTCTCACTGAAGGGAACATTTGTGGTACAGTCCTGCAGGGACCCGCAGGTTTACCCTGATCACCCTGAGCAACAGTAGACACTTCCAGGCATACTTTACTGTTGAATACAGGAGTTTGAAGCAAAAGTTCAGGATGTCCAGCAGAACACTGGACATATTTGTAATCCAAGGTTAGGCGTCTAGCAATGGCAGAATGCTGGATGCATTTGTAATTTATGGGTGTAGCTACCCGGCGTGGTTGCCACGGGTGACAGCACATGATGAACAGTTCCTGTTTTGCAGGATTGGTATAAGTGTCCGTCCCAATGCTGATTGGGGCAACTGGGTAAGCAGGCAGCAGCAATTGTTAACAGCTCCTATGCTATGGACAACTGCGCTTATTATTGCAGTACTATATAGCAAGCAGAGCACACAAGTCCTTCCTCAGGGTTCAATTCCTCAATGGTGGTGGAACACACAGTTCCCCGGCTCGCTCAACTTCAGTTGCTAGGGGCAACGGCTGGCAGGTTACACGTGATCAGGTGATCCTGGACGAGCTCCCAAATGTAGTGGTGCCCCCGTAGGAGCTGCTGAGTGTATTGGTCCACCTGTCACCCTGCCCAGCCCAGCATTCACTTCTCAGTCACCTTAAGAGGACGAACAGTCCATGTGCTTGTTTTTGTTTGTTTTATTGAGGGAATTTAACTTGGATGGGGTAAGGAAAATACGTGATGCCTGGTGGATTGTATATCAATCAATTGGTGGATTGTATATGGATCAATTAGTGGATTGTAAATCAATCTATTAGGACAACTATTTACACTTCTCTGTACAGTTGCTACTTAAGTCTCCTCCAGCACTTTCCTTGCTTGCAGACTATCCCTCCCTCCTGCACAACTCCTAATCCTCAGGACCAGCTAGTACATGTAAGGTTAGGCCTGACACTGGCTCAGCCAGGCCTCAACGATCGCCCTTTACAGGCATGGTCTGCAGGCCCCTATAGTGTAGCAGAAATAGAAAGTGTTTAGTGCTAGCTGTCTTACTGATGGACTACTGCTCCTAGTCAGCCCTCTTCAGGCCCTGCCAGCTCTCCTGGCTGCAGCTGCCCGACTCCACTGCTGCCCATGAGATTGCAGTCCTCACTACTGGCTCTGCACCCATCTCTGACTGTTTTCTCTCAGTCCTCTCAGGCATGCCTCCCCCGTCTTCCTGACTGCACATGTCACTCACCAGCCCTCCTGGCTGCAACCGGTGGTTCCCTCCTGAATACTTGCCCGGCAGTACTAGCTCCTGCTGTCCTCTCTTGCTCCTCCTGTGCAGAACCGTCATGCTTTCCTGAAGGGCTCTGTCCTGCACCCAAGCCTCAGGCCCAAGGCCCCCCCAGACTGAGGAGCTCCCTTAACCTCCCTGGCGGTAATCCCGAGCGTGACTCGGGGTTGATTTTCTCTGCCAGGAGCGGTAACCCCGAGTCATGCTCGGGGTAACATTGCAGAGCTGTCAGTCCCCTTACCTTCTCCTGGCAATCCAGCGACTTCCTCCACTGTGATCGCCGGCAAGATCACCGGCAAGAGATCCGAACGGCATCTGACTTCCTAGTTCCATTCCCTGCGAGCAGCAGCAGCGCATGGGAGCAGAACTGGGCGGGAAATTCAAAAGTGACACACACATAAAAGAGGTGATACATTGTAATCTGAGAGGATTACACTGTATCATCTCAGATCTGACACAAGATTACATTACAGTGCCCCTTGCCTGCCATTTTCCTGTCATTTATGCCCATAAAATTTTTGTAACATGGCATCAAAGCGCAACTTTACTAAAAAAGTGCTTTTGGACCAGTTGAGTGACAGCGACACAGAGCTGCTTGCAGAACTGAGCGATAGTGAGTCGTGGGGAGATTCGTCGTCTGACACTGACAATGATCTGGCAAGTGACAATGATGATGATCCTGCACCTGACCTCAGCGATGTGCGCACTTGGTGCCCAATAGACTGCGATACGGACCAGGTAGCGCCCCCAAGATTCCCCTTCACTGGATCACCTGGGATGAAGGTAGATGTTGAGAGTGACAACTCTCTGGTATACCTGCAATTATTCCTCACTGAGGAGGTAATTGAAAAAATTGTCACAGAGACAAATCGCTACCAAGAGCAGCAATCCGCTACGCTGCATGCCAGGTTTTCCAGAAGCAGAAGATGGGAACCGGTGACCAAAGAGGACATCTGGCAGTTTCTGGGACTCATCATTCTTCAGGGGGTGGTGGGGAAACTGCTCCAGAAATGGTACTGGACCACCAACAAGTTACTGGCCACTCTGTTTTTTGGCACCGTGATGCCAAAATACCGGTTTTCCCTCATCATGAAGTATTTCCACTTCACGAATAATGAAGAAGTTGATGAGGCCACACATCCTGCGCCCAAAATAAAAAAAAACTTTGGAAGATATGCCAAATTATTGTGACCAATTTCCAGCGGACCTACATGCCAGAAATGGATGTCAGCGTGGATGAAAGTTTGATGGCCTACAAGGGACGCCTAAGCTGGATACAGTTTATTGCATCCAAAAGAGCGCGGTTTGGCATCAAATCCTACATGCTCTGTGAGTCATCCACTGGGTACATCTGGAATTCGGTCATTTACACTGGTAAAGGCATGAAGTTCAACCCCAGGTACAGAGGCTATGGGATGGCCACATCATCTGTCCTTACACTGCTGGAGCCACTGCTGAACCAGGGATATTGTGTGACCATGGACAATTTCTACAAGTCTTCAGAACTGTATGAGGTTTTGCTACAAAACAAGACTGATGCGTATGGTACCGTTAGGCCTAACCGACGTGACATGCCATCTATGTTTGCCAAAAAAACCTAAAAATCGGAGAAATGGTTGCCTGGCAGAAGAGTAAGATGATGGCAATGCGATGGCGAGACAAGAAGTACGTGTGTCTCATGAGTACTGTGCACAATACCTCCACTGCCATGGTCCACACAAAAGGTGGGAAAGATGTGCTGAAGCTGCAAGTCATGATAGACTATAATAATACAATGGGAGGTGTCAACAGAGCCGATCAGGCAATGACATTTTATCCGGCTATGCGCAAACAGCAAAAAAAATATTATAAGAAGATTTTTAGGCATCTTCTGGAACAATGCCTTTGGAACGCATATATCCTGTACAGAGCAAAGAGTGACAAGCCTCTTGTTCATTCTGATTTTATCTGGAAAGGAAGCCCGGAGCAAAAGTAATAAAATGCAATGGGTGCAGGGCGGGCATGACAGTGTTAACAGGGGGAACATAGTAGGGAGATAATATGTAAAAGATGCTGGGATTGGTTGGCGTTGAAGGAGATCCCTCCCCAGCTCAGTTTGTTAGGAGGAGCGAGCTTGAAGCATGGCAGCAGTAGAACAGTTTGCAAGGCTGAAGGCCAAGGCGGCATCCAAGGGATCGGGATGGCTGGAGGACAGACTGACGGCGGTGCTGGGTGACAGTTCCCCTGCGGCCACTTCGGCGGGACGTGAATCGGCGCGAGTCCGGTGGTCTAGGCCGCCGGCTCGCTTCTCTCCAGACCCCCCTCTCCAGACCCCCCTCTTCCCCTCATTCCCAGAGTACAGAAGCCAGAAGATGTCCGTGCGGGTTGGCCGTTATCAGGGCCACGCGCGAAGCACGCGGCAGCGCATGGAGTGGGCAGGAGGGGGCTGCAGTCGCAGACAGGCCCGGGAGTGAGGGGAGATAGCGCCAGCAGCTCCAGGGCAGATGCTGGGCCTACTAGTGTGAAGACTGCGAGCCCAGCCTCTGGCTTTGCGGCTGCGGGGGCGGGGCTTCGGTGGGGGATAAGATCAGTGACGGCAGCCAGGCACCCCAGATTCGCGGTAGGTGTCCCCCAATTAACAGAAGGGAGGAGTTCAGCAGCTGGCAGTGGCCTTGTGCGGCACTGCGGGAAGAACGACAGTGGGCACAAAAAAGCAACCCACAAATCGGTGGGTGGATCTGGCGCTGGGAGGAGGAGTTTGGAGAATCGCGGATCCCCGGCCTCCAGTGACGCTTCCGCTGGAGGGCTGTCGGCAAGTGAAGAGGAGTTGGCGGTGGACCGGTCTGAAGGAGAGCTGTCGCAGACACCGCCGTCGGACGACGATGGGCAGCGAGGACGTCCGACGGCGGTGGAGTCGGGACCGTCAGCTGGTGGGACCCCTTCCAGGCACCCTGATAAGTCTACATGTATTACTGCATGTGTTGGGGGTACTGATGTGGGGGAGATTGGGGGGAGTACTGGTGGGGCTCAGGTCTCAGTGGGGCGGTCGGCTGCGACTGTGCCTCCCTCTCCAGCCGCCCTGGTTGCAGACCGCGCCAGGGCGGACTCAGGGTTACAGGCGTTTTTAGCGGGTTTGAAGGAATTAGTGCACAAGTTTGAGCCAGGGGCGGGTGGTATACAGTGGATGGCTCCTGGGGTGGGGGGGGGGGGCGATGAAGGGGGTGACAACGGACACGGGCCTGCTACAGAGTCGGCGGCACCTGCGACGGAGGTCGCAGGGGTGGCAGGTAAGGCGGTAGCACCTACGACGCCAGAGGGGGCAACTGGGGAAGGGGCTAAAAAACAGGACTTAGTAAGGTTGGCGGATGCTGCCAAATGTGAAGTTTGTGTGTGTTTTGAGGGGCCCCTCGGAGCACATCTAAAACCTGAGGTAAAAGAAAAAATTTGGAAGGGAGACTATGTAGAGATTTTTGCGCTCCTACCGCTGGAAAAGTTCAATCTGGATAGGGTGAAGCCGGAGGACAACAAGAAAGAGGATGAAGAAAAAAGGAGGTATAGGCTCATCCCTAGGACTTTCGCAAATTGGCTGCAGGCCTTTGCAATCATGGCTAGCGTTATTGGGGAAAGGAACCCGGAACACTGCTCGGCACTGTTTTGTTATCTGGATGCCGTGGGAGAGGCATACAGAGTCTACGGTGGAACAGCATGGCTCCGGTACGATGAGCAATTTGGGCAGCGGAGGGCTATCCGCCCGTCCTTGAGGTGGGATCATAAGGACATCAGTTTATGAATGCGCCTTATGACATCAGCCAGGCCGACTAGTCCGTTTTTGTTTTTTTTTCAAGGGGGGGCCGGTGGCTCATCCAACCCTGGACAATCGGCAACAAGAAAAAAAGGGGTTTGTTGGCAATTTAATGAGGGTGTTTGCAGATTTGGGGGGTCGTGCAAGTACAAGCACGAATGTTCAGGTTGTGGAGGTGGACACCCTGTGTCCCATTGTTTTAAACAAGAAAAAAAACGTACCGGCAACTCTGTTAGTAAGGGGGACAACACCGCTAATAGTGGGAAAAATGCACCCTTTCCTCGATGGGTACCCGGATAGGGAGGCAGCGCGGTTGCTGGGCTTGGGGTTTTTGGAAGGGTTTAGAATTCCATCACGGCTGGTCAATACTCCCCCCTTGTCACACAATTTGCGGTCAGTCTTACAACATGCGGATGTGGTTTCGGAGAAACTGCGGAAGGAGGTTTTGTTGGGTCGCATGGGTGGTCCTTTTCCTTTTTCACCAATACCGGATCTGGTGGTGTCACTTCTGGGGGTAGTGCCGAAGAAGGAGCCTAACAAATTCAGGTTAATTCACCATTTATCATTCCCGAAAGGGGGTTCGGTGAATGATGCTATTGACCCGGAGGTATGCGCGGTTTCCTATACATCTTTTGACGCCGCTGTATTTTGGGTTAGGCGGTATGGGCAGGGGGCACTGATGGCAAAAGCTTACATAGAGTCGGCTTCTTGTTTGCTCCCGGTTTGACCGGACAGTTTTTGTTTGTTGGGTTGTTATTGGCAGGAAGAATACTATGTGGATCGCTGCCTGCCCATGGAGTGTTCTATATCCTGCGCATTGTTTGAACAGTTCAGTTCTTTCATTGAGTGGGTGGTGCGTGACGTCGCGGGAGTAAATTCCATCATACATTACTTGGACGACTTCCTCTGCGTGGGCCTACCTACATCTGAAGTTTGCGCAGTCCTGTTGGCTATGCTGGAACATGGTGCTGATAAGTTTGGCATCCCCTTGACACCGGAGAAGACAGAGGGTCCCAAGACAGTGTTGAGTTTCCTGGGCATCGTTTTGGACTCAGATGCCATAGAATGCAGGCTGCCGGAGGATAAGTTGGATGCATTGAAGGCAGAGATTCGGGGGTTCTTGGGACTTCGCAAAGTGCAGCTACGAACCTTACAATCATTACTAGGTAAGCTGAATTTTGCGTGTCGCATCCTGCCCATGGGGCGGGTATTTTGCAGGCGGCTGTCTGCAAGTACTGCAGGGGTTACGTCTCCCAAGCACTATGTGCGCTTGGTGAAGGCTCATAGAGAGGACCTGACAGTATGGCACACGTTCCTGGCTAATTTCAACGGCAGGGCGCTGTGGATGTCAGGGCCAGTTAGCAACTTCGATCTGGAGTTGTACACGGATGCGACGGGTTCTGCGGGCTTTGGAGCTATTTTCCAAGGTAAGTGGAGTGCAGGGTCTTGGCCTCAGTCTTGGAAGGATGCTGGGCTTGTGAAGAATATGTTACTGTTGGAGTTGTTCCCCGTGGTGTTAGCAGTGGAGTTGTGGGGGGAATCTTTCCGGAATTTAAAAGTGAGGTTTCATGGAGACAATTTGGGGGTAGTACAGGTGATTAACAAAGCGTCAGCGGCAGCGCCGCCAGTTGTCAGGTTACTCAGACACCTGGTATTACGTTGCCTGCAGTTGAACATGTTTATTTATGCTGTTCACCTCCCTGGAGTGGAAAATGTCATTGCTGATGCATTATCTCGCTTTCAGTGGGACAGATTCCGGGAGTTGGCACCGGGGACGGAGCAGAGCGGGGTCCCTTGTCCCGAGTGGCTGTGGAAGATTGCCTTGGACGAGTAGCCGGCTGGATCAGGCGATCGGTGAGCGACGCAACGTGGTCAGCTTACAACAGGGTATGGCAGGAATGGGTATCCATGGTGCAACAAGTAGCGGAAGGACATGAGGAACAAGATCTCAGGTTGCTGGTTTTATATTTAGTTTCTCGGAATTTGGAGGACGGGGTATCGGTGTCGGGGTTGGAGAAGAAAATGGCAGGGTTGGCGTTTTGGTTCAAGTTTCACGGTGTACCTGACTTAACTAAGGATTTTTGAGTTAGACAGGCGCTAAAAGGCTACCGGCGTTCTAAGCCGGGGAGGGACTCTAGGCGGCCTGTTTCCTATCGAGCTGTTAGGAAGGTTGTTGGCACAGTTGGGATTGTCCTGTTCCTCGGAGTATGAGGTGGTTCTGTTCAAGGCAACATTCATCTTGGCATTTTTCGGGGCGTTTAGGGTTAGCGAATTAGTTAGTACCTCTAAGAAGGAGAAAGGGGGGATAGGGGTGACGGATGTCAGATGTGGGGAGGACAAGCTATCCAAACTGGTTAGAAAATCTAAAATGGATCAGCGGGGCAAGGGAAAGACGGTGCAGGTTTTCGCACTGCCGGGATCTCCCTTGTGCCCAGTAAAATTGGTGAGGGATTTTCTCGTGCTACGCCCGGACATGGCAGGTTCCTTGTTGGTGCATCGGGATGGGTTGTCGTTATCTTGTTTTCAATTTATTGTAATTTTTTAAAAATGTTTGGGGGCATTGGGTTTAGGGGATTAAAACATTTTCTTCCCATTCTTTTCGAATAGGGGCGGCTACGGAAGCAGTTCAATGGGGATTAGATGAGGCTGCGGTGAAAAGGATAGGGAGATGGGAATCTAGAAGGTTTCGATCTTATGTTCGTCCTCATTTATTGAATATGTAAAGACGGGGGTAAAGGGCTGGTTTTTAACTTGGTTAATGGAAATTGTGTATTTGTTGTCTTATTGATTTGCTGGGGGTTTTGTTTTTTCTCTTTTTCTTTCAGGAAGAACACAGTGCCTGGTATGGGTAGTGGGCCACTCCTATGTGTGTTGGGGGGCAAGGAGAGGAGATGCAAGGCGGGATGGGAGACAGTTAGGTTTTTCAGACCGGAAGCCTGTCTCCGGTGGTTGGGGGTGCCGGGTATGCTTTGGGGTAGGACAGTGTCAGAGGTGCGCAAATTTGCACGACTGGATAGGCCCCCCGACGTGTTGGTTTTACACGGGTGGAAATGATTTAGGGTCTAGGACAATGTTGGATTTGGTGCGAGACATCAAATTTGATTTTTGGCAACTCCGCATGGCCTTTCCACACATGCTTATTGTGTGGTCGGACATTGTGGCATGAACCACTTGGAGGTTGGCCAGGTCTGTGGATAAGATCAACCGGGCCAGGAAGAAGGTGAACAAGGAAGTTAGTGGTTTTGTGGTCAGGAATGGTGGGCTTGCAATTAGACACCTAGAGTTGGAGGTGGATACGTGGAGGTACTTGAAGAGAGATGGTGTACACCTGAACGATGTGGGGATCGACCTGTGGGCCTTGGGTTTACAGGATGGGATCCAGCGAGCTTTGAGGGTTTGGCAGGGCACACAAGGGTAAGGTTTTTCCCTGGTGTGTTCTGTGGCGTGGTGTTGGTCTTTGCGGGTGAAGGATTAAACACCAGATATGAAGAGTTCGGGACCCATCGGTAGTATGAGGCCTGTTTGTTGGTATTCCAGTTAACAGGGGTTTTAGCTGGAATTGGTTATTGGGTGCACTGCGGTCAATTGTTTTGTTCTCTCTGAGCTAGCATGTCAGCTGGAGGCCTATTTTTTAGTTAAGGTACCGCAGTGCCGAAGTGAATCAAGTGGCAAGATTGGTGGGTTTTTCCCTGCAAAGACCAACGGGAGTATTTAACAGATGGGGTGGTTTATTTCAGGTGTTTTTTCCATACAGTTATGTTAATTTATGTTAATTCTATTTGATTGGTTATTATTATTAATAAAGGAATTGGCTGCTACGGCCAATTATTTACTCCAGATTGGTGTGGTCTCATTTTCTGGGGGAAAAGAAGGTGTAGGGGTTGTAGCAGTCTTTCATTTGGTGGGTTGTTGACTATAAGGGGTATATGGGATACATCTGTTATACATTAGTCAGGTGGCTGTGCAGATTTTTGTCAACCACCAGATGCCATCAGTAGCTGTGAACAGACCTGGACGACGTGCTGTTGACATTGCCAACCCAGAACGCCTGACTGGTTGTCACTTTATGGACTACATACCGCCAACCGCAAAAAAAGGCAGCACCTACCAGGATGTGCGTGGTTTGCTGTTCAAAGAGAGATGGCAATGGAAAGAGAGTCTGAAAAGAAAGCAGGTTCCATTGTCCTGATTGTGGTGTCGGACTTTGTGCTGTACCTTGTTTCCAAATTTATCACACTCAGGATGTTTATTGAATTTTCTTTGTATGACAAATTTCATTATTTTGTATTACATTACTGAATAAAATTATATTATTTATTAGATTATAATTAATGATTTTGTGTTTCAAACTTTATCATATCTAGGATGTCTACTAGAGTCTTGTTTGGTCAGGTTTAAGTAAGTAATTACTAAGAATTGCAGGCCTACTATACATAACACCAAATTTCCATGCAAAAAATTGTACCGCTTTTGGTACAAAATTCCTGACATAATCATACCACCAGGGAGGTTAAAGGCCCCGACAGCCTAGTACTCCATCTCCAGTTCTTCCATCCGACAACCCCTCCCCAGCTGGGCTGACTCTAGGTATTTAAGGAGGCCTGCCCTCTGCCAATCCAGGTTGGGGATTGGTCAAGGCTTCTTAGAACACCCCAGGCAGCTCCACCTCCCCTCTCCTCCTCTCCTTCTAGAATCCTTCTGAGTCATCAGCTGCTAAACTCTGAGCCACTCCCAGCCCACACAAACCAAAACAAACCCGGCCTGCCTAAATTTACCTACACTCACAAAGAGAATCCTAATCTAGCACCTAATTATGTAGAGGGTGCTACACATGTAGCACCTGAAGTTCTCCATGCCTGATAACGTGTGGTAGACGTGTCTAGTAAAGTTGCAAGGCTGTTCAGAATAGGTGAAGTTGGGGTGGCTAGGAGGTGATCTTAGGTGTGTTTTTAAATCGCTTCTAGGATGTTCTGTATGGTTGAGTTTTCTAAGCTGTCTTACAGTAGGGAGGACACTACCCAGGAAATATCTGATAGCGATTGACATGAATTCTGTAAAAATTGGATTTCACACTGTGAAAATAGTGTTTGGCAGAGCTGGGGTAAATACAAAAGTATAGGAAATATGTAGAAAATATTTAGAAAAAAACGCATAAAATGGTACATACAGTGGGGACGGAAAGTATTCAGACCCCCTTAAATTTTTCACTCTTTGTTTGTCTGCAAAAATGTCAACAGTTCTGTGTTTTTCTGTCAACATGGGATGCTGTGTGTACATTAATGAGGAAAAAATGAACTTAAATGATTTTAGCAAATGGCTGCAATATAACAAAGAGTGAAAAATTTAAGTGGGTCTGAATACTTTCCGTCCCCACTGTAAGTACTTGTTCTTTCATATCTACCAAAGACAGGAATATGTTTGGCCTACTGTAAAATATAGAGCTATGAGCATTAGACAACAGGCTGTCGTCCAAGGAACTAGGTACACTATTTTTTCATTAGCTGGATCTTCACTTGTGTTTTACATGAATTGATAGCTATGTATTTATTTCCAGAACATTATCAAAATTATTGATATGATCCAAATGATACCGTTCTTCCTAAAATAAATAGCATTGCTACTTCTAGATTTTTGATATTCCTCATACATTACACATACAATACATAATATTATAAGGGTCACTGGTGTGACATTCTTTCTGAATTGAAAGGCTTCATCCTTGGTAAGAAGAGGATGTGAAGGAGAGGGCAGGTGTAAACATGCAGTGCCTGGCAGGTGGTTCAGGGAGATGGTATTTCTGCATGGATGAAATTACCAGTGGGTGTGACAATGATGGGGAAGACCGCTGAAGTCCAAACGAGAAGGAGGCAGTCATTGCAAAGTGGTCCTGTTGATAGCTCTCTCCCTAGAAATAAAGAAAGAAAAAAAGACATAGTACAGTTAGAGATCAAGACAAAGCACATTGAGCAATGCACAACACTGGGATGAAAACTATGGCCAGACTACTTTATTAATATTATTAATGATAAAACTGTCTATATTCTGTAACTAGCCACCACCATGAAAGCAGCTTCCTTTATTGCAGGCCTGTGCAACATGCATGTTTCAGAGTACACCTTGTCACAGAAGCTGTGGATAACTAAAGGAATGGGAGTTACGTAGTCAACACAGCAGAGCCTAACATAACCCTACTTTCCACATGATTAGTACTGGAGTAAATCTGTGGTAAGGTACTGCAACTGCTTATTATGGTTAAAAAAGGTTCCAGTAGGAACTATCCATATATTTACACCTAGGGAGAGTTGGAAACTGATCACAGAAGGTTTTTTATCTTAATGCAGAGAATGCATTATGGTAAAAACCTTCTGCCTTTACAACCACTTAAGCAAATGATGTCCGGGATTCAACAAGTAAAATACACACATAGAATATTTTTTTTAAACTGAAATGTCATACTAAAATTATGTCAGATGCTCTAGAACTACATATTACCTTCTCTACTCTTGACACTCCCAGCACCATGGAAAACCCAAACAATTGCCTGTAAAGCAATTATGCATGCTTCCTCCACTATCTACAACATGTAGTGACTATGCCTCAGTGACCTATTACAAGTTCTGAACAACTGTCACATTGGGGTGGGACCACGTGTATCCATATGCAAATGCTAACTGTCAGAACAGTGTTTACATATTAGCTTCTTTGTAGGCAACAGACCGGAGCACCAAGGGAACTATATGGTAGTGGACGGGGCTACCTATGTGGTTGCGGGGACACTTTGATTTGTTTGAATTTGAATTTCCTTGCAGTATGCCTATTGGTATATACCAGGGGTCTCCAAAGGGCCACTTTACTGTCCTTCAGACTTTAGGGGGGCCGGATTGTGGCCAGTGAGGGTAGAAAATATGCTGGGCCCAGAATCCGTGAGAATAAACATGGCATCAGGGATTGTGGTCAGGAGGAATAGGAGTGGTGCCCTGTCATTGGTATTAGTGGGTGTAATAGTACCCTATCATCGGTATCAGTAGAAAAAATAGTGCCTCATTGTTGGTGTTTCCTCTCACTTCCTGTTTGGCTATAGGACAGGAAGTAAACATAAAGCTCCCCAATGGTACACAGATAGCAGAAATAAACCTAACAGGGGTTATAACACTAATGCCGCGTACACACGGTCGGACTTTTCAGCTACAAAAGTCCGACAGCCCGTCCGACAGACTTTCGACGGACTTTTGGTGGACTTTCAACAGACTTTCTAACGACCGGACTTGCCTACACACGATCACACAAAAGTCCGACGGATTCGTACGTGATGACGTACACTGGACTAAAATGAGGAAGTTGATAGCCAGTAGCCAATAGCTGCCCTAGCGTGGGTTTTTGTCCGTCGGACTAGCATACAGACGAGCGGATTTCTGGGTCCGGCGGAGTTACGACGTAAAGATTTGAAGCATGTTCCAAATCTAAAGTCCGTCAGATTTGCAGCTGGAAAAGTCCGCTGAAAGTCCGGGGAAGCCCACACACGATCGGATTGTCCGCCAGACTTGGTCCGTTGGCGTCCGTCGGACTTTTGTAGCCGAAAAGTCCGATCATGTGTACGCGGCATTACTTACTCTATCCAAAAAAGAGTTTTGCCTATAATTCTACTTTAACCACTTGCCGACCGCCGCACGACTATATACGTCGGCAGAATGGCACGGGCAGGCAAAAGGACTTACAGGTACGTCCTTGCCTGCCCGCGGGTGGGGGGTCCGATCGGACCCCCCCCCGGTGCCAGCGGCGGTCGGATCGAGGTCAGGGTCGATCGAAGGTGAGGGGGAGGCCACTCATTCGTGGCTCCCCCCTCACGATCGCTCCTGGCCAATGACGAGCTTCCTCGGCTTCTGTGAATGTAAACAGAAGCGGAGGAAGTGATGTAATCTCTCCTCGAGCCGGTCTTTTTGATCCGGCGCCGAGGAGAGAAGACATCCAAGTAAGTGCACCAACACTACACTAACAGTAGAACACGCAGGCACACTTGTCACCCCCCTGTCACCCCCCAGTCACCCCCTGATCACCCCCCTGTACCCCCACACATACTGACACCAATAGCAGGGTTTTTTTTTTTTCTGATTATTGCATTGGTGTCAGTTTGTGTCAGTTACAAGTGTTAGGGCAGTTAGGTTAGCCCCCTTTAGGTCTAGGGTACCCCCCCTTAGGTCCAAGGTACCCCCCTAACCCCCCTAATAAAGTTTTAACCCCGTGATCACCCCCCATCGCCAGTGTCACTAAGAGATCGTTTTTCTGATCGCTGTATTAGTGACACAGGTGACGCTAGTTAGGGAGGTAAGTATATAGGTTCGCCGTCAGTGTTTTTTATAGCGACAGGGACCCCCATATACTACCTTCTAAAGGTTTTAACCCCTTGATTGCCCCCTAGTTAACCCTTTCACCAGTGATCACCATATAATTGTTACGGGTGACGCTGGTTAGTTGGTTTGTTTTTTGTAGTTTTTTATAGTTTATTATAGTTTTAGGGCACCCGCCGTTTATTACCTTATAAAGGTTTAACCCCCTAATTGCCCGGCGGTGATATAAGTTAAGTTTTTAGGGTCAGATAAGGTCTGCGTCGCCCCAGGCAGCGTCAGGTTAGCGCCAGTACCGCTAACACCCACGCACGCAGCATACACCTCCCTTAGTGCTATAGTATCTGAACGGATCGATATCTGATCCGATCAGATCTATACTCCCCAGCAGTTTAGGGTCCCCCAAAAAAACGCAGTGTTAGCGGGATCAGCCCAGATACCTGCTAGCACCTGCGTTTTGCTCCTCGGCCCAGCCCAGCCCAGCCCACCCAAGTGCAGTATCGATCGATAACTGTCACAAAACACTAAGCACACATAACTGCAGCGTTCGCAGAGTCAGGCCTGATCCCTGCGATCGCTAACAGTTTTTTGGTAGCTGACAGTCAGGAGCTTTTTTGCCTGTGAGTCTCACTAGTGTACCCCTAAATTTAGAGCCCAAAATGGCAAATCGAAGGTACACTAGTGAAGAGGCCTACACGTTTCTGAGCATGACAGATAGTGAAGAGGAAGTCACTCATCTGTCAAGTTCAGGCTCAGAATACGATCCTGTAGAGGACAGCGGCTCCATGACAGATAGCTCTGACGACGGAGTTGTGGTCCCTGCTAGGGTCAGGCGTACCAGACCCCGAACTTCTTCTTCTGTCCTTGAAGTGCAAGAACCGCAGGTCCCTCGTATGGAGCAGAGCAGTATTAGTGCTGCTATTCCTTCTGGTGAACTGGCAAGCACCAGCGGCCTAGTACACCCTGGTCGTACATCCAGCACTGCAGTATCACGTGGTGACGTGGCGAGTCCTATAAGTGCAGTTCAAGCTGGTGAGGTGGCAAGCACTAGTAGGGTCCCGCTGCCACCAAGAAGACGAACACAGGCCCGTCGTGCCCATAGTGCCCTTCCTGCTGCATTCGCCAATCCGAATTGGGTACCCACCACTTCTGCAGCACCCGTATTGCCCCCATTCACTGGCCAACCCGGAATTCAGGTGGAAACAGTTGATTTTACGCCACTGGATTTTTATTCACTGTTTTTCACCGAAGATCTCTATAGATCTATTGTGGACCAAAGCAATTTATACGCTGGTCAACACATCGCCACTATTCCCCAGTCCTCCCTTGCCAGAGATTGGAGACCAATTACGGTCTCCGAATTTAAGATCTTTCTGGGCCTTTCCCTCAACATGGGCATAACCAAAAAGAGTGAGTTGCGGTCATATTGGTCCACTGACCCAATTCACCATATGCCCGTGTTCTCTGCCTCCATGACCAGGGCACGATACGAGCAGATTTTGCGGTTCATGCACTTCAACGACAATGAACTCTGTCGTCCTCGTGGAGACCCTGAATACGATCGGCTCTACAAAATTTGGCCCCTCGTAAACCACTTCAACCAACGTTTTGCAGACTTGTTTACTCCCCATCAAGTTGTCTGCGTTGATGAGTCCCTGATTAAATTTTCTGGCCGCTTGTCATTCAAACAGTACCTTCCCAGCAAGCGTGCCAGATACGGGGTCAAGATGTATAAGCTCTGTGACAGGGCCACAGGCTTCACATGTAGATTTATGGTTTACGAGGGCAAAGATAGTCACGTAGAGCCGACAAACTGCCCTGACTACATAGGAAGTGCTGGCAAGATAGTGTGGGACTTGGTGTCACCCTTATTCGGAAAGGGGTACCACTTGTACGTGGACAATTATTACACGAGCGTGCCACATTTTAGTCACTTGTTTGATCATCAGATTGGAGCATGTGGCACCGTGCGACCTAATCGCCGGGGCTTTCCTCAGCGGCTTGTAGATTCCCGTCTTAGGCTGGGGGAGAGAGCCTTCTTGCAGTGTAATAACTTGCTCGCTATGAAGTGGAGGGACAATAAGAATGTTTTCGTTCTTACCTCCCTTCATGCAGACACGACGACCCAAATTACTACGGCGACTGGTGTTGTGGAGAAACCCCTCTGTGTCCACGAATATAACCAAAATATGGGAGGGGTGGACCTCAACGACCAGTTGTTGGCGCCGTACCTAATTGCCCGTAAGGCCAGACGCTGGTACAAAAAAGTGTCTGTATACTTATTTCAATTGGCTTTGCTGAACGCTCATGTGCTATACAGAGCTTCAGGACGGACTGGATCCTTCCTTAAATTCCAGGAAGAGATCGTCAGAGCCCTTCTGTTTCCAGACGGTGCTCCACCTCACCTTCTCCAACCAAATGCAGTAGGCCGGCTGCATGAGAGGCATTTTCCTTATGCCATCCCGAGTACCCCTACCCAACGAGCCCCCCAAAGAAAATGTCGTGTCTGCAGCAAGCGCGGATTTAGGCGTGACACCCGGTATTATTGTCCCTCCTGTCCTGGCAATCCTGGTCTTTGCATTGGTGAATGTTTTGAACGCTACCATACACTAGTTGAGTTTTAGCGTAGGGTACAGCACTGCACAGACTAGGACACACTTTCACAGGGTCTCCCAAGATGCCATCGCATTTTGAGAGACCCAAACCTGGAACCGTTACAGTTTTAAAAGTTACAGTTATAAAAAAAAAAATGTAAAAAAAAAAAAAAAAAAAAAGTAAAAAAAAAAAAAAAATACACAAAAAAAATATAAAATAAAAAAACCAAAAATAGTTGTCGTTTTATTGTTCTCTCTCTCTCTATTTTCTCTCTATTGTTCTGCTCTTTTTTACTGTATTCTATTCTGCAATGTTTTATTGTTATGTTTTATCATGTTTGCTTTTCAGGTATGTAATTTTTTTATAGTTTAATGTGTTTTAACCATTTTTTTGTTTTCAGGTACGCCATTCAGCTGCAGCGCGGATTTATTTATCTTGACAGCAACAGCGTTTGCTCCCACGATACATAAAGCCGTGACTCCAGCGCTGTCGGAGGTGATTTCACCACCACAGTTACATACTTCAGCATATATCCCGAAGCGTGGGGGCAGCAGTGGGTGGAGGAGCGATTTGCTCCTGCCTTTTGTGGGAGGATGCCCCCATGCTTCGGCATATATATATTTTAGGTAGGCACAGGTTGCGTTAAATGTTTTATTTTTTACTATGTTTTTTTTTTTTGTATTTGCTTTGCAGGTATGGTAAGTATTACTGTTATACTGTAATGTTACTTTGTTTTTTGTTAACCATCATTTGCTTAGCAGGTACGCCATTCAGTTGCAGCGCGGATTTATTTATCTTGACAGCAACAGCGTTTGCTCCCACGATACATAAAGCCGTGACTCCAGCGCTGTCGGAGGTGATTTCACCACCACAGTTACATACTTCAGCATATATGCCGAAGCGTGGGGGCAGCAGTGGGTGGAGGAGCGATTTGCTCCTGCCTTTTGTGGGAGGATGCCCCCATGCTTCGGCATATATATATTTTAGGTAGGCACAGGTTGCGTTAAATGTTTTATTTTTTACTTAGTTTTTTTTTTTGTATTTGCTTTGCAGGTATGGTAAGTATTACTGTTATACTGTAATGTTACTTTGTTTACCATCATTTGCTTAGCAGGTACGCCATTCAGTTGCAGCGCGGATTTATTTATCTTGACAGCAACAGCGTTTGCTCCCACGATACATAAAGCCATGACTCCAGCGCTGTCGGAGGTGATTTCACCACCACAGTTACATACTTCAGCATATATGCCGAAGCGTGGGGGCAGCAGTGGGTGGAGGAGCGATTTGCTCCTGCCTTTTGTGGGAGGATGCCTCCATGCTTCGGCATATATAAAACGGTGCATGTATGCCCATCATTAGAAGTGGGTGGATGAAGGGAGGTATTCTAATGGTGGGCATACCCACCGATCAAGATCTTTTTTTCGTTCAGCCCACAGGCTGCATGAAAAAAAAGTTTACAATGTATGCCCAACAAGGACCAGCAATGTACTGGTATGTTGCTGGACTTTGAGTGGTTATACCAGAATGATGCCTGCAGGTTTAGGTATCATCTTGGTATCATTCTTTTCAGCCAGCGGTCGGCTTTCATGTAAAAGCAATCCTAGTGGCTAATTAGCCTCTAGACTGCTTTTACAAGCAGTGGGAGGGAATGCCCCCCCCCCCCCACCGTCTTCCATGTTTTTCTCTGGCTCTCCTGTCCCAACAGGGAACCTGAGAATGCAGCCGGTGATTCAGCCAGCTGACCATAGAACTGATCAGAGACCAGAATGGCTCCAAACATCTCTATGGCCTAAGAAACCGGAAGCTACGAGCATTTCATGACTTCGATTTCGCCGGATGTAAACAGCGCCATTGGGAAATTGGGAAAGCATTTTATCACACCGATCTTGGTGTGGTCAGATGCTTTGAGGGCAGAGGAGAGATCTAGGGTCTAATAGACCCCAATTTTTTCAAAAAAGAGTACCTGTCACTACCTATTGCTATCATAGGGGATATTTACATTCCCTGAGATAACAATAAAAATGATTAAAAAAAAAAAAATGAAAGGAACAGTTTAAAAATAAGATAAAAAAGCAAAAAAATAATAAGGAAAAAAAAAAAAAAAGCACCCCTGCCCCCCCCTGCTCTCACACAAAGGCGAACGCAAGCGTCGGTCTGGCGTCAAATGTAAACAGCAATTGCACCATGCATGTGAGGTATCACCGCGAAGGTCAGATCGAGGGCAGTAATTTTAGCAGTAGACCTCCTCTGTAAATCTAAAGTGGTAACCTGTAAAGGCTTTTAAAGACTTTTAAAAATGTATTTAGTTTGTCGCCACTGCACGTTTGTGCGCAATTTTAAAGCATGTCATGTTTGGTATCCATGTACTCGGCCTAAGATCATCTTTTTTATTTCATCAAACATTTGGGCAATATAGTGTGTTTTAGTGCATTAAAATGTTAAAAAGTGTGTTTTTTCCCCAAAAAATGCGTTTGAAAAATCGCTGCGCAAATACTGTGTGAAAAAAAAAAATGAAACACCCACCATTTTAATCTGTAGGGCATTTGCTTTAAAAAAATATATAATGTTTGGGGGTTCAAAGTAATTTTCTTGCAAAAAAAAATAATTTTTTCATGTAAACGAAAAGTGTCAGAAAGGGCTTTGTCTTCAAGTGGTTAGAAGAGTGGGTGATGTGTGACATAAGCTTCTAAATGTTGTGCATAAAATGCCAGGACAGTTCAAAACCCCCCCAAATGACCCCATTTTGGAAAGTAGACACCCCAAGCTATTTGCTGAGAGGCATGTCGAGTCCATGGAATATTTTATATTGTGACACAAGTTGCGGGAAAAAGACAAATTTTTTTTTTTTTTTTTTTTTTCACCAAGTTGTCACTAAATGATATATTGCTCAAACATGCCATGGGAATATGTGAAATTACACCCCAAAATACATTCTATTGCTTCTCCTGAATACGGGGATACCCCACGTGTGAGACTTTTTGGGAGCCTATCCGCGTACGGGGCCCCGAAAACCAAGCACCGCCTTCAGGCTTTCTAAGGGCGTAAATTTTTGATTTCACTCTTCACTGCCTATCACAGTTTCGGAGGCCATGGAATGCCCAGATGGCACAAACCCCCCCCCAAATTACCCCATTTTGGAAAATAGACACCCAAAGCTATTTGCTGAGAGGTATAGTGAGTATTTTTCAGACCTCACTTTTTGTCACAAACTTTTGAAAATTGAAAAAAGAAAAAAAAAATACGTTTTTCTTGTCTTTCTTCATTTTCAAAAACAAATGAGAGCTGCAAAATACTCGCCATGCCTCTCAGCAAATAGCTTGGGGTGTCTACTTTCCAAAATGGGGTCATTTTGGGGGGTTTTGTGCTATCTTGGCATTTTATGGCCTTCGAAACTGTGATGGGTAGTGAGAAGTGAAATCAAAAATTAACGCCCTTAGAAATCCTGAAGGCGGTGATTGGATTTCGGGGCCCCGTATGAAGCTAGGCTCCCAAAAAGTGCCACTCATGTGGTATCCCCATACTCAGGAGAAGCAGCAGAATGTATTTTGGGGTGTAATTCCACATATGCCCATGGCCTGTGTGAGCAATATATCATTTAGTGACAACTTTGTGCAAAAAAAAAAAATTGTCACTTTCCCGCAACTTGTGTCAAAATATAAAATATTCCATGGACTCAACATGCCTCTCAGCAAATAGCTTGGGGTGTCTACTTTCCAAAATGGGGTCATTTGGGGGGGTTTTGTGCCATCTTGGCATTTTATGGCCTTCAAAACTGTGATAGGTAGTGAGGAGTGAAATCTAAAATTTATGCCCTTAGAAATCCTGAAGGCGGTGCTTGGTTTTCGGGGCCCCGTACGCGGCTAGGCTCCCAAAAAGTCCCACACGTGTGGTATCCCCGTACTCAGGAGAAGCAGCAGAATGTATTTTGGGGTGTAATTCCACATATGCCCATGGCATGTTTGAGCAATATATCATTTAGTGACAACTTTGTGCAAAAAAAAAAAAAAAAATTGTCACTTTCCCGCAACTTGTGTCAAAAAATAAAATATTCCATGGACTCAACATGCCTCTCAGCAAATAGCTTGGGGTGTCTACTTTCCAAAATGGGGTCATTTGGGGGGGGGTTTGTGCCATCTTGGCATTTTATGGCCTTCAAAACTGTGATAGGTAGTGAGGAGTGAAATCAAAAATTTATGCCCTTTGAAATCCTGAAGGCGGTGCTTGGTTTTCGGGGCCCCGTACGCGGCTAGGCTCCCAAAAAGTCCCACACATGTGGTATCCCCATACTCAGGAGAAGCAGCTGAATGTATTTTGGGGTGCAATTCCACATATGCCCATGGCTTGTGTGAGCAATATATCATTTAGTGACAACTTTTTGTAATTTTTTTATTTATTTATTTATTTATTTATTTTTTGTCATTATTCAATCACTTGGGACAAAAAAAATAAATATTCAATGAGTTCAACATGCCTCTCAGCAATTTCCTTGGGGTGTCTACTTTCCAAAATGGGGTCATTTGGGGGGGGTTTGTACTGCTCTGCCATTTTAGCACCTCATGAATTGACATAGGCAGTCATAAACTAAAAGCTGTGTAAATTCCAGAAAATGTACCCTAGTTTGTAGACGCTATAACTTTTGCGCAAACCAATAAATATACGCTTATTGACATTATTTTTACCAAAGACATGTGGCCGAATACATTTTGGCCTAAATGTATGACTAAAATTGAGTTTATTGGATTTTTTTTATAACAAAAAGTAAAAAATATCATTTTTTTTCAAAATTTTCGGTCTTTTTCCGTTTATAGCGCAAAAAATAAAAACAGCAGAGGTGATCAAATACCATCAAAAGAAAGCTCTATTTGTGGGAAGAAAAGGACGCAAATTTCGTTTGGTTACAGCATTGCATGACCGCGCAATTAGCAGTTAAAGCGACGCAGTGCCAAATTGTAAAAAGTGCTCTGGTCAGGAAGGGGGTAAATCCTTCCGGGGCTGAAGTGGTTAATGCTCAGTTCCGCATTGCATAAGTAAGGTGTTGTGTGAATGGGCCCTTAGATGAGGTTTGCTCAGGTTTGTGTGGACATTAATGAGGCTGTTGGCAACATTGTCAAAGAATTGAAATGGTAAATTTCTCAGTGACATTGTTTGTGCAGTAATTGCAAATGTCATCCTGAACATACTAAGTATTTGTAGCAACCTTAAGATTAATGGGGAGAGTGGATTTTATAACCAATTCAACTGATTATTGATCCTACTGCGTTTAACTGAAAAAAGATACATACTGTACATTGTCATCTACATTTCTGCTGAAGAGCAACTGTGTTCCAAAATGTAATGTACTGTAGTAAGATTGGACTTAAGGGGAGGCACAATGTGGGCCCACCGACATGGGCTTGCGGCTGCAGTTCCCATTTGTAAATAGGCATAATTATAGTAAGTTTCGGTTCAGGTGTTTGGGGGCTTCTGCCCCTTTAAACAGAAAAAAAAAATGTCACCTTACAGGTATTAGAGGAATCCTATCACGTGCTGTTCCAGAATCTTCCTTGGGCCTGGAATTCCGTATAAAATGCAGTCAGCCTTGTGGGGCATGCAGTGTGGCAGCCTCAGGTCAGCAAGCACCCACCTACCCTCCCATGTCATTGGCACTTTTATGTGGTTTGTCACCCTTGATCCAAGGGGGAACTGTTTCTTGGAAATTTTGTAATATTTTGGCTTGAGTCCTTGACTAAGCTCTGGTTATGATTCATTTTCTGGTTTTGTTTCTAACTAAAATAATCCATAAGTGACATGTTCTGATTTAAACCAATAAGGTGCTGTGGCCAATTTCTTGCCATATCCAGGTCTGTGTGGTTTGCCGTGAATGAAGTGTAAGTTTTGTACACTTCTAATAAAGCTCATACAACAAAAAAAGAAAAAAGGGAGCCATGTGATGCTCTGATTCGCTAATCACACTGCCCCCTACCACAGCCGTCAATTGAGAGCTATTGTAATGGTAAAGCTCTGTGGTGTGAATTCAGCCTTAATCTTTTGATTTTTCAAGCCACTTTTGTATTATATGATTGCCAAGAATCCAACTTAGGCAAGTGTGCTGATCAAAAAAACAAATTGATTCCCCCATCCACACATTCAAGGTGGATGGAAGACTAACAAATACACTATTGTATGCTGACAGCGGGGACTCCACCACTGTCAAGATACACAGATTTGCGCTACAGCCGATTGGCTGCAGTGCTAATCATATGACAGTTTTACAACGTATCCTTAGATTGACTTCTCTTGAACAGGATCGGCTATAGATTAATCAAAATTTGTCCGGTCCCTGTTGAAGTTGCCAATTTTCAATCCATCTATGGCCAGCTTTAAACTCAGCATTAGAGTCTTTTTTAATAGTTTTTATTGACATAGCAAATAGAAAGGAAAAAGTAAAATTTTCCATCATACAAGCATAAGATAGTCAAAAATAATACATTAGTGTGGTAGAATTATGAAGAGGATTACAAAAAACCATCTAACCACAAATATTTGAAATACAAAGAATTTTGTATTTTAAATGCAAAGAATCTTGTACTAAAAGAAAAGAGAGACATCTCTAAGAGCCCATTCACACAGGGGCAACTTTGGATCCGACTTCAAGTCGCCCCTAGTCGCCCCTAGTCGCCTCAAGTCGCGCTACATGAAAAAATCAATGTAAGTGAATGGATTCGTCTTAATGCACACTACCACAGTCCCATCATGCCCCGGGACTGTGACGTCATAAAGGGCGGGGTCACATCACCCGGTGACCATGCCCCATGCCTATATAAGTCCGTGCGCACCGCGTACACGGCATTACAGTGGGAGAGAGCGTCATGTCAACATCAGAAGAAGAGGGAAGAAGATGACGGAGAAGACCGGGCCACCACTAGAAAAGAGCGGCAAAAGAGCAGAAGATAGCGGAGGAGCCCTGCAGAAGAACCGGAGAGCTGGAGAAGAACCGGAGAGCGGGAGAAGAACCAGACACCGGGAGAAGAGGCCGGAGAGAGCGGAGAAGTCGGAAGAGACGAAGAAAGAAGACCCCCAGAGCTGCCTAATAAATTACCGTATTTATCGGCGTATAACACGCACTTTTTTCCCCTTAAAATCAGGGGGAAATCGTGGGTGCGTGTTATACGCCGATCCCTGCTATTTTGTGATCTATCGGAGCGATTGCCGTGATCGCCGCCAACATTCACATAGCGTGTATTTTTAAATATGGCGCCGCGGAGTTCGGAGGGACTCGGTGGCGCTCGTTCAGCTGAACGAGCGCCACCGAGAAGACAGTGACTGGGCGGAGCCGAGATACACATAGCTGAGGGTTCTCGGCTCTTCTCGGCGCCGTTCACAGTCCCGCCCAGTCCCGCCATTGGACCTCTGTTATGTCCATCATAGGGACTGAGCGTGACTGTGAACGGCGCCGAGAAGAGCAGAGAACCCTCGGCTATGTGTATCTCGGCTCCGCCCAGTCACTGTGTTCTCGGCGGCGCTCGTTCAGCTGAACGAGCGCCGCCGAGTCCCTCCGAACTCCGCGGCGCCATATTTAAAAATACACACTAAACTTGTGTATGTCGGCGGCGATCATGTAATATACACTGGGGACAAGGCTGCACTGACCACTGGGGACAAGGCTGCACTGGGGCAAGGCTGCACTGGGGTAAGGCTGCACTGGGGCAAAGCTGCACTGGGGCAAAGCTGCACTGACAATTCTGCACTGGGGCAAAGCTGCACTGACAATTCTGCACTGGGGCAAAGCTGCACTGACAATTCCGCACTGGGGCAAAGCTGCACTGACAATTCTGCACTGGGGCAAAGCTGCATTGACACTGAAAAGGCTGCAATGACACTAACAAGGCTGCAGATGAACACTGATGAGGCTGCATTGATGGGCATTTAAATGTTATTTAAAGTTTTTTTTCCTTAAAGTTCCCTCCTAAAAGTTTTTTTCCTTAAAATTCCCTCCTAAACTTGGGGTGCGTGTTATACGCCGGCGCGTGTTATATGCCGATAAATACGGTACTTTAAAAACCTCTGTAAAATGTTTTTTTTTAATTGACACTTTTTTTCCCCCAGGTGAATGGGTAGGGGTTGTCGGGAAGAGGCCCTTGTCCTCATCAACATGGGGACAAGGTGCTTTGGGGTGGGGGGGCCGCAGAGCACCCCCCTTCCCCAAAGCACCCACCCCCCCATGTTGAGGGCACGCGGCCTGGTACAGTTCAGGAGGGGGGCGCTCGCTCGTCCCCACCCCCTTTCCTGACCGGCCGGGCTGCGTGCTCAGATAAGGGTCTGGTATGGATTTTGGGGGGGACCCCCACGCCGTTTTTTCGGCGTAGGGGGTTCCCCTTAACATCCATACCAGATCTAAGAGCCTGGTATGTTCAGCTCCCTGTCCTGGATGTGACTTCAAGTCATGTTGTAAGTCGCCCCAAGTCGCGCTTTGATCCATACTGAAGTCGTGTCCAAGTTGCCTCCCAAAGTCGCACTGGAAGTTGTGTTGCCCCTGTGTCAATGGGCTCTTAAGGAGAGACATCTCAAACATAAACAAAAGGAGTGAAGGAAAGTTCAATAAAGAAAGAAAATAAAAGAAAACAATTGAAAATAGAGAGTACTGAGAAAGGAGTATACATTAGGGAATCAGTATAAAACCAATTAATAGTATATTATAAACAATCTGATAAATAGTCAATCCAGGGTTTCCATATATTGTCAAAATAACATTGTTTGTCTAGTAATATTGCTGAAAGACGTTCATTAATCATTATATATAAAAAAAAATATTTTTTACCAACTCAATGGGAACAGTAGGAGATTACCAGGATCTGGCTATTGCAATTCTAGCAGCAATAAAAATGAATGCTATAAGTTTTCTCGTATGTCCCCGAGTATTTTCAATTGGGCATAATGCTTGTTTAGGAGATTTAATTAAGGAGGGTTAAGGAGTATATGAAATTATAAATGCGTATCCAAAATCTTTTTATTTTTGGACATGTCCACCAAATATAGAACATAGTGCCATCCATGCCACAACTCCTAAAACATAGTGGTGATACTTCAGTTCCGGGAAATATTTGGCTACTGTAATCTGTACCATATACCACCTCAATAGTACCTTATAATTAGCTTCTATCAGGGAAGTATTAATATAGGATTTAGAGACATATTGTGCCAAATTGAACCATTCATCAGTTACAATTGTTTCATCTAGATCTTGTTCCCATGTAATTATATAAAATATTTTTTCTGAATTAAAAATCAAAACAGAATACATTTTTGAAATGTGAACAGTATGTTTACCAAAGATCTACATAAGCATTCCATTGAGGTGGAAGAAGTCAGGTCAAATGAACATTGTAAAGTCTGTATATAATGCAAAATCTGGAAATAATGTTGCATCTGAGATTCACGAAGTTGAAATTTTTCTCGGAGTGTTTGTATTGTTAAAATACCCCTATAGTCATAAAAATCAGCAATTCGTAATAAACCTTTATTCGTCCACCAAGAAAAAAACAGGGGATTGAGACCCTGGGACAAATGCAGGATTTGTTGTGATCTTTGAGGATCTTTGAGAAAGAATAATTTCATATAACAAGCGGCTAGAGAGGTCATTTATTGCTTGGCTGTAAAGTCTTTTTTTTTTTATTAAAATAATAAACAGGTTTGTACTTACCTGTTCTGTGTGTAATGGTATTGCACAGAGTGGCCCCTTACCTCCTCTTCTGGGGTCCCCCACCAGTGCTCTTGGCTCATCCTCTTCAGTGTCTGCCCCCATAGCAAGAGGCTCACTCCCAAATCAGGCTGTGTGTGTCCCTAGACACACATAGTGTGACTCAGCCTTGCCCCCCACTCCCTTCTCATAGAATTTGATTGACAGCAGCAGGAGCCAATGATTGACCTGCAGCCAGGCACAGCACTGTATTGATAAAGGACTCAGGTAATGCCTGTAAACACAGGCAGTTTTTTTCCTCAACCCAACAGGCTGAACGAAAAAAAAAAAAACTGAGGAGCTCGCTGTATTAACTATGCAATGTTAGTACAGCCATCTCCCTGCTGAGCTATTGTGTTCTGGCATGGGGACTGCCCCTTCGCCAGAACACACTGGTCATCTCTTGCAGCCACTGGCTGCCAGCGCTGATTGACTGCTGGTTTTCCGTTCGGCTGGCTTCTGTCGGACAGGTAATTTACACATGGGCCGAATGTTGGCTGGTTTCTTTTGATTTGGAAAAGAAGATAGGTAACAGCGCTCTCTGCAGGGACAACTCAATCCATACACCAGGTCCACTCACAGGTGCCGAGGCTCGATGTGTCCCAAAACACACTCCAATGCAACAGTAATAAGGAAAGCCGGCAAAACTGTAGTCCTTGAAGTGTCGTTTATTGGTACAACAGAGTGACAATAAAACAATAAAGCTGACGGGTTTTGGCAATAGCCTTAGTCATAGCTACGACTAAGGCTATTGCCAAAACGCATCAGCTTTATTGTTTTATTGTCACTCTGTTGTACCAATAAACGACACTTCAAGGATTACAGTTTTGCCGGCTCTCCTTATTACTGGTTTCTTTTGAACCGGACGATATTTGGCCCATGTGTACCAGGCTTACGTGTTGAAGGTGGGAACAGACAGTGCAAGGTTTTTTTTACAGTAATGCAGAGAGGGCTTCTTTCTAGGGTAAGCATTTCATAATGTGCTATACTATGCAATTGTCTTGCAGGGTTAAAAAAAAAAGTATGATTTACTACCGCTTTAAGGGAAAATCGAATGCCTCGTACACACGATCAGATTGTTAGCCAACAAAACCGTGGAATTTTGTCCGAAGGGCGTTGGCTCAAACTTGTCTTGCATACACATGGCCACACAAATGTTGGCCAACAATTAAGAACATAGTGACGTACTACATGGTTTTTCAGCTCTTTAGCGCCACCCTTTGGGCTCCTTCTGCTAATTTCGTGTTAGTAGAAGTTTGGTGAGTGTTGATTCACGCTTTTCATTTCGTGCTTTTCAGTTTGTCTCTGAATGGCCGTTTGTCAACCAGACATCGGAGGAGATAACGTGTTATTTATTATTGACCTTGGAGTTATTGCTTTGACATTATTTTTTTGGTTGAATAATGATTTGATTTTGTATATTTTCTATATTTTTGGATGCATAGAATGCAGTTTTTGGTAAGTTCTATTTGCAGATAGCATGTCTAATTTTATTTGTTTTCTTTTTTTAATGCACAATAAAAAGATTGTGGAGAATAATGCTTGGCTATGTGTTTTACTTCAAATGACAGTTTGGGAGTAGGCAGTTACATTTAAAAAAATACAATGTAAAATTAACAAGGTCACCAACATAGTTGTATCTTTGATCTTAAAAACTAGGGGATAATGGTGTTGTGGTAACTTGGCCAAATAAAAAAAAAAAAAAAAGCAATACAATAATACAATAAGCATTACAACATACAATAATATTATTCTTGATATCACTAGAAAAAAAAAGCCTTTGAAAATTTGTTTGCAATAACTCCATCAGTATCACCAGCAAAGCAGCTTCATTATTATCCCATTAAAGAAGAAGAGAATTGTGCGCTGCATTTGGAGATTTCATAATTTGCCGCGTCATGAATGTTAATTCTCCATTACGAACACTAGTTTACAAGACTGACTGCTTCTGGCTCGTCCTTGCTTCCGAACATGCGTGTTTGTACTTTGGACTATTGGCCGATGGACTTGTGTACACACGCTTGGAAAATCTGACAACGCACATTTGTCCGCGCCTCCGCGGAAAATTTGAAAATCTGCTAGCCAACATTTGTTGGCAGAAAGTCCAACAACAATTGTCCGATGGAGCGTACACACGGTCGGATTTATCGACAACAGCCTGTCATCGAACATTTCCCGTCAGAAAGTCCGATTATGTGTACGGGGCTTAAGTGCTTAGAACCACTTTAGCGCTTTTACTGCTTGTTAATAATATCCATTGTATGGGTACAGGTGCATTTTAAAGTGGACCTTGCAGCAAAATTCATGGTCTTCTTTTTAGCATGCAGTGCCTAGGCTAAAGTTGTGTCACAATGCTGCTGTTAAGATCCTGAGAACACTGAAGATCTCCAATCTCAAAAGAAGATGTAAATTAGAGAAAGACAGGAGTAAAACCCACGTCAGCACGGGTCTGACAATGCTGCTGCTGTATTTAATTCCTCGCAATAAACTTTTCTTTTTCCCACAGGATTTTGCTCACATGTGATCAGATGATGGAATTTGTTACAACTTCACCTCCTTTACTAAGCTAAGTGAAAATTTGCTCTGCAAAGTGAACATACTCTACTCCTTCAATAAATGAACCACAGCGATCAAGCATTATAGAAAATATGATTATTACTGCAAGAATCATCTGGTCAAAATAATGGGGGAAAAAAAAAACCTGAATAAATGAAACTAATGCAGACACCACATCGAAGGACTAGTAATCTGCAATATGTTTTGAATCTTTCCTGGGTTTCCAGGTAGATTTGGCAGATGCATAAGCTTTATATTTTATGACCAGTAGAGGGCAGCATTGCAGTATTTTTCTGTAATTGTGTAATTTCACCATCTATCAGGGACAAGATGAAAGACTAAATATTCGCTGCAAGAGAAACAATCACTGTCATTTAAAACAAATTCACCAGAAAGCTGCACCTGTAGTGAATGTTTGGTGAATGTCACATTTACAGCTTTATAATTGTGCCTCTATTTAGTATAAGTTTACTTTGAGCCTGGGTTCACACTGTAGCGAACACAGACATCGCATGTGATTCGCACTCGCACTGCAGTGCTGGTCACATGTCTGTGCAGTGCGAGTTCAGCCATACAGCTTGTATGGCTGAACTCACTTTGGATTTACACTAAAAAGGTGCAGGAACTTTTTTTTTCCCCACACTGGAATCGGATCGCATGGGTGTTCTCACCTATGTAATCTGATTCTTGTCCGAATCCCCAGCTTGCACTGCGATCTGTTAACCGATCTGGGGGTGTCATTAACAATGTATTGACAACCGCAGCGGTTCACAGAAGGCAGTCTGAACTGCCTGCAGGAGAGATGCAATGCGGGAACCGGCACTGGAATCACACTGGTTCCTGCATCGCTACAGTGTGAACCCGGGCTCATGTAGGTTTTCCTGTCTAATTCATGTCGACAATTGGGTATTCATAATTGTCCCATACTGGTAGTTTTAATGTTCCCATTGTGAAGAAATAACGTGATGGTGACAATAAAAAAGGATATAACTGAATTTTGTGAACGCACACTTTTAGCAATTCCCTATCAGCAACTGCATAAACTGAAAAACCAAGATATATAGATCAATGCAGCGCTAAAGAACAAGGTGTCATAACACCATCAAGTGCAATGTTTCTATGTGCTATAAATAAAGTGGGAAAGTTGTTTGGGAACTCATAAACTCACTCCTGGAGAAAGGCTATCATTTGTATGTAGACAACTTCTATACGAGCTTGCCCCTGTTCCACAACCTTCACAGGAAGAACACTCCAGCATGTGTCACCGTCAGAAAGAACAGGAAGGGCTTTCCTTAAAGGCTCGTTAAGAAGAAGTTAAGAAGAGGGGAGATGGCAAGTTTGCAGAACAAGGAAATTCTGTCTGTGAAGTGGAGGGACAGAAGGGATGTCTACATGCTGTCTTTGATCCACAATAATACCTTTGTGGAGATCCCCAGGAGGAATGGCCCAATCCAAAAGCCAATATGTATCCACCAATACAATTTATTCATGGGGGATGTCTACTTCAACAACCAAATGCTCGAACCCTAAATTGCCATAAGATGAACATAGCCTTCATTTGGCCATATACAACACCTATATAATCTACTGCAACTGCACCGAAAGCCCCCAACCCTCCTTGGCTACCAGGAGGAAATCTTCACTGCCCTTATATTCCGGAACGGCCCACCAGAAAACATTCGATTCAATGTGATTAGCAGACTCTCTGAACACCAGTTTCCTGATAAAATCCCTCCCAGACCAACAGGCCAAAAACGTCAGAAAAAATGCCGGGTGTGCAGAGGAGGAGTTAGAAGAAACACCACTTAGTGTCCTTCCCAACCAGGCCTCTGCATAGTTGACTGTTTCTGCCGTTACCATACTTCACTACATTATTAGTGAAGTATGGTAAACATAACCCTCAGTTCCAGCCATTTACCAGCACACCCCTTATGCCACTGCTTGTTCTGTAACTGACCCTGGCTTGTTATTCGACCACTCTTCCACCTACCGATTCTGAACATATCTCTGCCTGATCTGGAACTGACCCTGGCTTGTTATTCGAACACACTTCTGCCTACCGATTCTGTACATACCTCTGCCTGATCTGGAATTGACCCTGGACTTGTTTGACCATGCTTTTTGCCTGCCTCTTGGACTAAACTTGTACCCTGTTACTGGACTAGTGGGATTCATAACACAGGGGTCTCACACATGTGAGGGGCTCCAGAATTGTTTTTCTGGATGAAGAAAACTACAGTGCCTTGCAAAAGTATTCACCCCCCTTGGCCTTTTACCTATTTTGTTACATTACAGCCTTGATCTGTCATTACATATACACACCTTTTTGAAAGACCCCCAGAGGCTGCAACACCTAAGCAAGAGGCACCACTAACCAAACACTGCCATGAAGACCAAGGAACTCTCAAAACAAGTAAGGGACAATGTTGTTGACAAGTACAAGTCAGAGTTAGGTTATAAAAAATATCCAAATCTTTGATGATCCCTAGGAGTACCATCAAATCTATCATAACCAAATTGAAAGAACATGGCACAAAAGCAAACCTGCCAAGAGACGGCATTAATCAGAGAGGCAGCACAGAGACCTAAGGTACAGCACAGAGACCTGGAGGAGCTGCAGAGTTCCACAGCAGAGACTGGAGTATCTGTACATAGGACGACAATAAGCCCTATGCTCCATAGAGTTGGGCCTTATGGCAGAGTGGCCAGAAGAAAGCCATTACTTTCAGCAAAAAACAAAATGGCACGTTTTGAGTTTGTGAAAAGGCATGTGGGAGATTCCCAAAATGTATGGAGGAAGGTGCTCTGCTCTGATGAAACTAAAACTGAACTTTTTGGCCATCAAAGAAAACAATGTCTGGCCCAAACCCAAACCCAACACATCACATCACTTCACCCAAAGAACACCATCCCCACAGTGAAACATGGTGGTGGCAGCATCATGCTGTGGGGATGTTTTTCAGCAGTCGGGACTGGGAAACTGGTCAGAGTTGAGGGAAAGATGGATGGTGCTAAATACAGGGATATTCTTGAGCAAAACCTGTACCACTCTGTGTGATTTGAGGCTAGGACGGAGGTTCACCTTCCAGCAGGACAATGACCCCAAACACGCTGCTAAAGCAACACTTGAGTGGTTTAAGGGGAAACATGTAAATGTGTTGGAATGGCCTGGTCAAAGCCCAGACCTCAATCCAATAGAAAATCTGTGTTCAGACTTGAAGATTGCTGTTCACAAGCGCAAACCATCCAACTTGAAGGAGCTGGAGCAGTTTTGCAAGGAGAAATGGGCAAAAATCCCAGTGGTAAGATGTGGCAAGCTCATAGAGACTTATCCAAAGCGACTTGGAGCTGTGATAGCCACAAAAGGTGGCTCTACAAAGTATTGACTTTAGGGGGGTGAATAGTTATGCACATTGACCTTTTCTGTTATTTTGTCCTATTTGTTGTTTGCTTCACAATAATAGAAAAAAAAATCTTCAAAGTTGTGGGCATGTTCTGTAAATTAAATGATGCAAAACCTCAAGCAATCCATGTTAATTCCAGGTTGTGAGGCAACACAACACGAAAAATGCCAAGGGAGTGAATACTTTTGCAAGGCACTGTATTTTTTTTGTTTTACTATTCCTAGATTAGGGTCTGGAAACTGGGAGGCTTCACAGAGATTTGGGTGGGAGAAGCCTCTACCCCTGTCCCCATTCTGTCCCGAATGAGGCCCTATGTCTGCCTGTAGGACTTCTGCCATCATGCCTCTGCCTGTCACATGAACTGACCACACCACATGGACCATGTTCCTGCCTACTATCAGGACCAATATTTTGGCACTGCTGACAATATCTTTGCCTGCACTGACCCTGAACTGTATTTGGACAGTATCCCTGCCTGCTGCCTGTACTGACTATGGACAGTATTCTTTCCTGTTGCCTGGACAATAACGTTTGCTGTTGCTGACCAAGTCCCTGCCTGTTGCCTGGACCAGTGCTATCCTCCTGTGGACAACTATGCTACTAAAACCACCGATAATCTTTTGTTTACCCTTTGCTCAGGAGAATGTATTTTGGGGTGTAATTCTTGGTATGTGCATGCTATGTGTCCCTGGAACACTTGACGGTGCTCCTTGCATGTTGGGCCTTTGTATGTGCCCAGGCTGTGTAAAAGTCTCACACGTGTGGTATCGCCATACTCAGGAGGAGTAGCAGAATGTATTTTGCCGTTATTTTTGTGTAAAAAAAAAATGCCTTTTCATTTTTTTCCACATTTTCCAAAACCTTCCGGAAAATTAATGATCCATTTAAAAGACTCATTATGCCTTAAAGATTATATGTTGGGATGTTAGCTTTCCAAAATGGGGTCATTTTGTGGGTGTTTCCATTGTCCTGGTGCTCTAGGGCCTTCAAAAGTGTAATAGGTAGTCAACAAGTTACATGTGTAATTTATGCTCCTAGAACACCTGATGGTGCTCCCTGCATGTTGAGCCTCTCTATGTGGCTAGGCTGTAAAAAAAAGTCCCACACATGGTATTGCTAAACTCAGGAGGAGTAGCAGAATGTATTTTTGGGTGTCAATTGTGGTAAGCACATGCCGTGTGAGAGAAATAACCTATTACAATGACAAAAAAAATCTTCATTTTGCAAAGAATTGTAGGAAAAAATGACAACTTCAAAAAAACTCACCATGCCTCTTACTAAATACCTTGGAATGTCTACTTTCAAAAAATGGGTCATTGGGGGGGGGGGGGTGTATTTGTACTTTCCTGGCTTGTTAGGGTCTCAAGAAATGAGATGGGCCGCCAGTACATCAGGTGAGATCATTTTTTTGCACCATAGCTTGTAGACTCTCTAACTTTCACACAGACCAAATAATATCCACTAATTTTGGTTATTTTAACCAAAGTTGTGTAGCAGTATAAATTGTGGCCAAAATTTATGAAGAAAAATTAATAATTTGCAAAATTTTATCACAGAAAAGAAGAAAAATGCATTATTTTTCCAAATTTTTGGTCTTTTTTCATATATAGCGCAAAAAATATGAGGTGATCAAATACCACCAAAAATAAGCTCTAATAGTATGAATAAAAGGACAAAAAATTCATTTGGGTACAGTAATACATGACTGAGTAATTGTCAATCAAAGTGTGAGAGCACTGAAAGCTGAAAATTGGTTTGGGCAGGAGGGGGGTTTAAGTGCCCAGTAGGCAAGTGGTTAATATTAACCAGTGGCAGCTTGTGGTATATATATATATTTTTTTTGGGGGGGGGGGGGCAGCGGCAAACAAGAAAACAATTTATTAGTATTGCTTTTTTGCACAGTTTAAAAGTATAGTCTATATGATTGATGCACTTTATTTTTTAAAAAATGCACATACAATATATACACTTTTTTTTTTAGAGTGATTATATGGTTTGCACAAATTAAAGGTACAGGTTCATATGATTTTTGCTCTTCATTTAGGTGATTGTATACACATGAAATCAATGCACTTTAGTTATTTATAGCACATAGAAATATTGAACTAGTTTGATAGTGTAATGACACCAGGTTCTTTAGCCCTGCATTGATATATACCCTAATCAAAAAGGATACTGGGATCACATCTAGAGTAGATGCTAATTTGATTATAAACTGAGCACTACCTTCACAGCCTGCATGCTGAATTATGTCTGCACCATTTGCGTAAACAGTATTGTTATCAAATGTCCATTGCCTAATATCAAAATTTAAGCCTACATGGCTTGCATTTTGTCAGATTCAGAAATTTGACCTGGGTCGGTCCTGTTGGCACCACCTAGTTTAACAAAAGTCGACTTTTGTCAGAGGAGCCAGATGGAAAGTTGTTGGCCAAACAGTTACTACATCAAATAAGATGCAGGCATTAACTGCTATCCATGGCTGCCGGCTTACCGAATAGAGTAGCTGGCAAGGGAGATTCCTTCATCCAAGCATTGGAGATATCTGTACATGTGTACATCTAGTCTGAGCAAGTTCAGCTGAACGATTTCAACCCAGCAATGCAGTCCAACTTCAGGGGCGATTTGACAGACATCTGTGCGGGTTCCTGCCCAGGTGTCTATACAAATCACCCCCAAAGTCCCCAAAAGTAGTTCCTGTCCCCAAAAGTGTTACTGTACTGCAAAGTCGGCGCAACACCGATGGGGACGGTGCCATTGACGGCAATAGCCACCCATTTGGCATGGGATTTGACATGTCAAATCCCATGCCAAATCGCTCCAATGTGAACCTGGGCAAACTCTGACTTAAAGTAGCACTAAACTATATTCTAAGACCCCTTTCACACTGGGGCCGTTTTCAGGCGCTTTAGCCCGAGTGTGGCTTTTCACACTCAGGCGGTGCGCTTGCGGGACGTTTCGAAAAGTCCTGCAAGCAGCATTTGTGGGGTGGGTTGGGAGCGCTGTATTTACCGCTCCCAAAATGCCCTGCCCATTGGAATGAATAGGCAGCGGTTTGGAAGTGGCGCAACACGGGAGTTTTTAACCCCTTTTTAGGGGTTAGAAGCGCCCCGCTAGCGGTCGAAAAGAATTGCTTAAACAGCGGTAAAGCACCGCTAAAACAAGTGGGGCATTACAGCGAATGCTGCCCCAGTGTGAAAGGGGTCTTAGTCTCCAAAAATGTTCCAAACAGTATCTCTACTGTACTGAAATCTCAAGCTGCTTTGTCAGCCAGCATGGCTTTTGCTGACTACAAATGACCCTCATAAGTGGGAGTTGTTCTGTAGTTTAACAAGGGAGCACTCTGGCAGTGCTGATAACATACCTACTTTCAGTGCAATAAACAGCGTTGTAAGCTCACCACAGGAAGTTAGAGGCTCGCTGGATCTATGGCAGGAGCAACAGTTTTTTTCTGTAAAGCCCTCGTTCACATTAGAGCGACTTGTCAAATCAGGTCAAATAGCATGACAGGTCGCACCCAATTGTCAGCAATGGCACTGTTCAAATCAGTGCACCACCAAACTTTGTGGTGCCGCATTGATTTGAAAAAGTAGTTCCTGCACTACTTTTGGCGCTTTCAGGTGAGACTTGCATAGACGTCTGTGCATGAAGATGTCGTCAAAGTCGCACCTGGAGTCGCACTGAGATCTGGCTTTGAAATTGTGCGACCTCAGATGAAGTTGCACGATTTCAAAGCCGCATTCAATGTGAACGAGCACTTAAGGAGACAAAACATAGGAAATGTGCATGTATTGGAGAGATGTACAGCATGTACTTTCTTGCCCAGATTTAAACTTTAAATGTTAACTATTAAGCTCAATAAATTACAGCAACTAATCAAAATTTAGGAAAACCTGTACCAAATGAATATGTAGGTCACTACAGCTGACGTCGCTATCTGGAAATGCTAATTTGATGGCTTTCATGATGATGCACTGGTGTCAGTATTTCCTGACTCATTGACCCAGATGCAGAGTGTGTGCACATGTGATAAAAAAAAAAAAAAAGAAGAAGATTGCTCAGCAGATGAAACCTTTATGGGTCAATAATGAAATGTCTCATGGGTCAATAATGTTGAGGGAACTTATCAAGAAAGTTTAGAAGAATGGGGGCTGCTATTGCTGACTTTCCCTTCTGAAGATACTAGTTCCTTGACTGTCAAACTGATCCATTAGTTTCAGAATAACTTTGACTTTTGCATCTTTGTTCTAGGTTAATAACTCAGAAAGTACTAAAGCTTCAGAAAATCAGAAAACTAGCATTTTCAAAATGGGGTCAGCAATAGCAGCCCCTTTATACTTTCTTCTGTAAGGCATCCAAAGAAAACCAGAGTTTAGAGAAATACAGATGTTGCATTTTCTGACCTCATTCTGAACATGCTAGTTGCCTGGCTGTCTGTGTGTTGTTAAGAAGAAGCATGCACATCACAAATGTCAGAGTTTCTTATCTGCATTCTTGTCCAGGACTCAAAACATCCTGAAGCCCCCAGATCAGGATTATAGCCCAGGAACCAGTATTTTGAGATGAATCAGCAATGACAGCTTGCTTTCCTCCTTTTTTGGGGTAGTGTTATTTTTTTATTTTTGCTGTATTCTCCTGAACTTCCAGAAGGGGGCGCAAAAGGACTGTTGCAGAATACATAGAGGTAAGAAAAAAAACTAAAAACAGAAAAATGACCAAGAAAACAGTGTGAGCACAGCGTGGGGGAAGAAAAGTTGCAGAAACAGCAACAAGACATGTGATAAGCCACAATAGCAGAAATATCACATATGCAGACAGTAATAATGGGTCAAATGGCATGAGAATATTTAAATGGTACAAATTTCCCAAAGCTTTGTTTCAAAGATCTATCCATTTACTGATCCATCCAAGTAATCACTTACAACTGCATTTTTCCTAAATGTTGTCATTACTATGTCAGATACTTTCCATTGTTCTTCTTTCACACCTACTACCAATTCCTAATGCAGAGGCTCACTGCGATTGATCCCAGTCCTCCTGCTGTGCTGTCAACCCTATAATGCCCCCCCCCCCTGTCTCTGCTATGGCCCCACTAACTTGTTTGTGGACATTAAAGACAAGGTGGTATCATGGTGGTGAAATATGTGTGGGCATGGTGTGTGGGAGCAAAGTAGTGCTGAGAATTCTGGAATGTAGGGAGCACATAATATGGAGGACTATGAAAAGTGAGTATGGTGGCATATAAAATTCAGGACTGTGGATGAATGAGGAGGCATAGTGCACATACGAATAAAGACTGTGGATGAGTGAGGAGGTATGATGCACACAATAAACACACTATAGATGGATAATGAGGTATGGTGCACATGACAATAAAAGACTGTGGATGAATGAGGAGGTATGGTACACATATGAATAAATATTGTGGGTGAATGAGGAGGTATGGTGCACATAAGAATAAAGACTGGATGAATAAGGAGGTACGGTGCACAAAGGAATAAATACTGTGGATGAAGGAGGAGGTATGGTGCACATACAGTAAGAATAAAAACTGTGGATGAATGAGGAGATATGGTGTATGAAGGAATACAGATTATGGATGAATGAGGAGGTATGGTTCATAAAGAAATAAAGACTGTGGATGAATGAGGAGGTATGGTACACATAAGAATAAAGACTGTGGGTGAATGAGGAGGTGTGGTGCACATAACAATAAAGATTGTGGATGAATGAGGAGGTATGGTGCACATAAGAATAAAGACTGTGGGTGAATGAGGAGGTACGGTGCACATAACAATAAAGACTGTGGGTGAATGAGGAGGTGTGGTGCACATAACAATAAAGACTGTGGGTGAATGAGGAGGTACGGTGCACATAACAATAAAGACTGTGGGTGAGTGAGGAGGTGTGGTGCACATAACAATAAAGACTGTGGGTGAATGAGGAGGTGTGGTACACATAAGAATAAAGACTGTGGGTGAGTGAGGAGGTATGGTGCACATAAGAATAAAGACTGTGGGTGAATGAGGAAGTATGGTGCACATAAAAATAAAGACTGTGGGTGAGTGAGGAGGTGTGGTGCACATAACAATAAAGACTGTGGGTGAATGAGGAGGTACGGTGCACATAACAATAAAGACTGTGGGTGAATGAGGAGGTACGGTGCACATAACAATAAAAACAGTGGGTGAGTGAGGAGGTGTGGTGCACGTAAGAATAAAGACTGTGGGTGAATGAGGAGGTACGGTGCACATAAGAATAAAGACTGTGGGTGAGTGAGGAGGTGTGGTGCACATAACAATAAAGACTGTGGGTGAATGAGGAGGTACGGTGCACATAACAATAAAAACAGTGGGTGAGTGAGGAGGTGTGGTGCACATAACAATAAAGACTGTGGGTGAATGAGGAGGTGTGGTGCACATAACAATAAAGACTGTGGGTGAATGAGGAGGTGTGGTGCACATAACAATAAAGACTGTGGGTGAATGAGGAGGTGTGGTGCACATAACAATAAAGACTGTGGGTGAATGAGGAGGTGTGGTGCACATAACAATAAAGACTGTGGGTGAATGAGGAGGTGTGGTGCACATAACAATAAAGACTGTGGGTGAATGAGGAGGTGTGGTGCACCTACCTAGCATCTATCTATCTATCTATCTATCTATCTATCTATCTATCTATCTATCTATCTATCTATCTATCTATCTATCTATCTATCTATCTATCTATCTATCTATCTATCTATCTTTGTATTTGAGTGGATAGGGGGACACAATTGTGATCACTTAGGGCAAACTATAACATCTGCAGAGATTCCAAACCCAGTCCATAGCCTTCTCCCCAACACTGCTGGCTCAGTTGTGTCTATTGAGATGGGGTTAACTCGTGTATATTTCTTGAATTACAGTACAGTGTCAGAACTGGACATCTGCCATCTGCTATTGCCTGTACTGCAGTGCATGAAAAGTTTCGATATAATGGATGTACACGCTCACCTTTACCATCTGTTGGATATCCCTCAGGACCGTGGCGTGGTCATGCTGCAGAGCCACACCCGGCCTCAAATAATATTGCTTGATTTGAGGTCAGAGCATTCAGTCAGTGCCACAAAGGTGTGTGCTGTTCTTTGCTTTGTTGTTTACTGTTTTCAGGTTTCTCTTCAGTATTGAGTCAGCCTTACCTCAGATTCTCAGACATCCCAACTTGCAAAAACTAATTTCAGGGAGGTGGGAAACTCCCGCCCCTTCGCGACAAAATATTTTAGTGTTTTTTTAATTTCGAATAATGTTTTTTTAAAATTCAATTTGTTTTAAAAAATTTTTTTACAATGCTTTTTGGGGGGGAGGAGGTTGGAGCAGTGGACAGTGTTGGTAGGCAGTGTTGCCAACCGTCAGTATTTTTACTGGCAGCCAGTAATAAACAGGCAATTTTCTCCTGCCAGTAAATGCCAGTAAAAAGAAAAGGTTTCCAGTAAAAAACGACGCTCAGCCCGGAGCCAGCCGAGACCATACAAGTGCCTGCTACAGTGTGTTCGGGCAGCTCTGGTAGAGGTGGTGCCTGAACATGTTCTATGATGTCTTGATGCAAGGGAGCCAAGCAGAGCGGCCAGAGCCTTGTGTGTGGGTCTGCGGGATGGGAGCAAGGCAGGCCAGGAGGGGGATCATCAGTGCTGTTTGGACTGGAGGGACCACCTGGCTTGGAGAGAGACTGTCACTGTGACTCAGGAGGGGACGTGTCATGTCGGTAATCTGTAATGCTGCACACTGCTGTCAGTATCACTGTGAGAGTCAATTTCATGTGTGTGCCGCCCATTCTAATTTCTTGCCCTCCTGATTACTGTCCCTGAGCTACTTACTGTATCGAAAATAAAATAAAAAATATGTTTTTTGCCTTATTATCTACCTTAAATAACATTGCTAATTACATATTGTACTTGTTTGTAGCCTAAATAGTGAAATTTGCACTTAAAACTGTAATTTTGTAACTTTTAGAAATGCCAGTAAAAACGTGGCTGTGCCAGTAAATTTTGGGTGTCGTGTCAGTAAATTTCAATCTGGTAGGTTGGTAACACTGTTGGTAGGGCAGGGGAGAGTGGTGTCAGTAATTTAGTAGTTTTACAATAATTTTTTTATATATTTTTTGGGGGGCTTTGGTGAGATATCAGGGGTCTAAAGAGACCCTGACATCTCCTCTTTGAGACATGGAAAGGGACTGAGGACACACATTCCCCAATCCCTTTCTCAGCACTAAAGATGAATGAACAGGAGACAGAGGCTGTGTTTACTCTGCTCAGTTATCACAGGACACAGGATCGATCTCGCTCACTGTGTCCAAGTCCAGACAGGAGAGGAGAGGAGCCGGCTGTGGGGGACGAGGGGGGGCAGAGGAGAAGGACAGGGGCGGCAGAAGAGAAGACGGGGACCGGAGGAGAACGGGGAGGGGGGGAGAAGGGCATGGAAAGGGCCGGGGGAGGAGCACACAGAAGGGAATGATCAGTGCTGCAGAAAACAGCTGTGATCACCGATCTCCCTGTATAGCTTTTTAGCTGACAGCTGCGGGAGGGAGAGAAGAAGAAGCCGCTGGCAGCTAAAAATCTATACAAAGGAGATCGGTGTTCATAGCTGTTTTCTGCAGCACCGATCATTCCCGGGAGGCACTTGTGGGTGTGCGGGAGCTGCTGCAGAAATGCGGGAGACTCCCGCACCTCGCTGGAGACTTGAAATACATGGATTCTGACTTACATAGCTACATAGTAGGTGAGGTTGAAAAAAAGACCAAGTCCAACCTATGTGTGTGATTATATGTCAGTATTACATTGTATATCCCTGTATGTTGCGGTCGTTCAGGTGCTTATCTAATAGTTTCTTAAAACTATCAATGCTCCCCGCTGAGACCACCGCCTGTGGAAGGGAATTCCACATCCTTTCCGCTCTTACAGTAAAGAACCCTCTACGTAGTTTAAGGTTAAACCTCTTTTCTTCTCATTTTAATGAGTGGCCACGAGTCTTGTTAAACTCCCTTCTGTGAAAAAGTTTTAACCCTATTGTGGGGTCCCCAGTACGGTATTTGTAAATTGAAATCATATCCCCTCTCAAGTGTCTCACTTTTGTCTGCTGCTTGCCTGGGCCTTCAGTCTGTTTCTGGTCATGTCATTTGGGCAATCCTGTTGCATTCTGGTTCTGTCTGTAAGGCAACATACGCACTTTCACTGGCACTGGTGAAACTTAACACCTCAGTGAGAGCCTTCCACCCTTGCTGGTGATGCAGAAGATCCAGATATCACTTGCACCTAACACTAAAAAGTAACCATTAACAGATAATGTATTTCTAACACATAACCTATCCATCCCCCTACCCCTGATTCTAAGCCTTAATATAACCTAACTCCAAAAAGTTCAACATGACTAGAACTATTTGTTAAATACTAATTTTTCCCAAGCGAATCCATATGTCCTGCACCAAATTATTCTAAAAAGTAAATCTTGCTTCAGCCCTGACACTGAAAGCTGGCTTAAAACTACACTACTGTGTGCAGGTATAAAAAAAATTCTGCAAATTAAGAATGCTTTCAGAATTGAAGTGTTAATAGTTTATTTTTCTCAATTAACACAATGGAAAGTAAATGAACAGAAGAGAAATTCAAATCAAATCAATATTTAGTGTGGCCACCCTTTGCCTTCAAAACAGCATTCGTTTTTCTAGGTACATTTGAACACAGTCTTTGAAGGAGTTCGGCAGGTAGGTTATTCCAAACCTCTTGGAGAACTAACCACAGATCTTCTGTGGATGTAGGCTGCCTCAAATCTTTCTGTGAGAAAACAAACAACAGAGGGCGCACCAGCCTTATCCCAGGGGTACTTTATTAAACGAAGGTTAAAAACATACTCACAACAGTGAGGATGTACAGTGTAGTAAGCCACCATCCCGTGCCACAGTGGATAGTCGGACCAAGAGTAGTCCATCCCAAAAAAACAAAAACAAAAAAAAAACCTCTGGCCTCGTCGAATGCTCCCTGCAGACTGCCTCCATCTGACATTTTGTATATAGGTAAGAGGCGGGGTCACCTGGATATGTCACCATGTGACCCTGCCCCTTGTGATGTCATTAACCCAGCCTGCCCCAGTCAGTGATGTCACAAGGGGGTGGGGTCACCCACTGGCGTCATTTAAGAAATGTCAGATGGAGGAGCAGGCAGTCTGTGGAAGCGTTTGACAAGGCCGGAGGATTTTTCCTTCTTTTCGGGTGCGGCAGTCGGCGTGAGCTAAATCTACATCGGGGGACATTGTTTTTTATTTTTTAATAAGGGAATTATGAAAAACTCATTTACTGTCTTTATTTACTTTTTACACATTTTTGGTGAATGGGTAGGGTATCCCATACTCATTCACATAGGGTGGGGGGCCAGGATCTGGGGGCCCCCGTGTTAAAGGGGCCATCCAGATTCCAATAAACCCCCTGCCCGCAGACCCCCACAACCACCGCCCAGGGTTGTGGGTATGAGCCCCTTGTCCCCATAAACATGGGGGACAAGGTGCTTTGGAGTGGAGGGCAGAGCCCCTCCACCCCAAAGCACCCATCCCCCATGTTGAGGGCATGTGGCCTTGTATGGCTCAGAAGGGGGGGCGCTCGCTCGTCAATCGATCATTTTTCCACTGATCCAAATTTGAATCGTTCTAAAAATTTGGAATTCATTACAAAATTAATAAACTAAACGAAATTTAATGAAAACTAAACTAAATTTAACGAATTCCGAAACCACACTAATCGAATTCCGACATGAAATGGAATTAGTAACTTAACAAATATACAGTATCTCACAAAAGTGAGTACACCCTTCACATTTTTGTAAATATTTTATTATATCTTTTCATGTGACAACACTGGAGAAATGACACTTTGCTACAATGTTAAGTAGTGAGTGTACAGCTTGTATAACAGTGTAAATTTGCTGTCCCCTCAAAATAACTCAACACACAGCCATTAATGTCTAAATCGCTGGCAACAAAAGTGAGTACACCTGTAAGTGAAAATGTCCAAATTGGGCTCAAAGTGTCAATATTTTGTGTGGCCACTATTATTTTCCAGCACTGCCTTAACCATCTTGGGCATGGTGTTTACCAGAGCATCGCAGGTTGCCAGTGGAGTCCTCTTCCACTCCTCCATGATGGCATCACGGAGCTGGTGGATGTTAGAGACCTTGCTTGTTTGGGGTTGTTATCATGTTGGAATACTGCCCTGCGGCCCAGTCTCCGAAGGGAGGGAGTCATGCTCTGCTTCAGTATGTCACAGGACATGTTGGAATTCATGATTCCCTCAATGAACTGTAGATCCCCAGTCCCGGCAGCTCTCATGCAGCCTCAGACCATAACACTCCCACCGCCATGCTTGACTGTAGGCAAGACACACTTGTCTTTGTGCTCCTAACCTGGTTGCCACCACACACGTTTGACACCATCTGAACCCAATAAGTTTATCTTGGTCTCATCAGACCACAGGACTTGGTTCCAGTAATCTATGTCCTTAGTCTGCTGGTCTTCTGCAAACTGTTTGTGGGCTTTCTTGTGCATCATCTTTAGAAGAGGCTTCCTTCTGGGACAACAGCCATGCAGACCCATTTGATGCAGTGTGTGGCGTATGGTCTGAGCACTGACAGGCTGACCCCCCCACCCCTTTAACCTCTGCAGCAATGCTGGCAACACTCATACATCTATTTTCCAAAGCCAACCTCTGGATATGGTGCTGAGCACGTGCACTTAACTTCTTTAGTCGACCATGGCGAGGCCTGTTCTGAGTGGAACCTGTCCTGTTAAACCACTGTATGGTCTTGGCCACTGTGCTGCAGCTCAGTTTTATGGTCTTGGCAATCTACCTATAGCCTAGGGCATCTTTGTGTAGAGCAACAATTCTTTTTTTTAGATCCTCAGAGAGTTCTTTGCCATGAGGTGTCATGTTGAACTTCCAGTGACCAGTATGAGAGAGTGAGAGTGATAACACTAAATTTAACACACCTGCTCCCCATTCACACCTGAGACCTTGTAACACTAATGAGTCACGTGACACTGGGGAGGGAAAATGGCTAATTGGGCCCTATTTGGACATTTTCACTTAGGGGTGTACTCACTTTTGTTTCCAGCGGTTTAGACAATAATGGCTGTGTGTTGAGTTATTTTGAGGGACAGGAAATTTACACTGTTATACAAGCTGTACACTCACTTACTTTACATTGTAGCACACATGTTGTCACATGAAAACATAATAAAATATTTACAAAAATGCAAGGTGTATACTCACTTTTGTGAGATACTGTATACGAAACAAAAAACATTTTTTCAGCACATGTCTAGTTTGTAATGGCATTGGCTGTATCTTTGGGGCCCAAATTTCCAATTCCATTTGCAGAAATGCAGCCTCAAACTTGCAAGGAACCTCCACCATGCTTCACTGTTGCTTTCAGGCACTCATTATTGTACTGCTCTCCAGCCTTTCGGTGAACAAATTCCCTCTTGACAAAAAGTTTCAGATTTTGACTCATCAGTCCAGAACACCTGCTGCCATTTTTCTGCACCCCGGTTCCTGTTTTCATGCATAGTTAAGTTGCTTAGCTTTGTTTCCATGTTGGAGGTATAGCTTTTTGGTCACAATTCTTCCATGAACCCCACTTCTGGGCAGACTTCTCTGGACAGTAGATAGGTGTACCTGGGTCCCACTGGTTTCCAACAGTTCTGTGCTGATGGCACTGCTGGACATCTTCTGATGCCGAAGCGAAGTAATGCCCTGTACACACGACTGGTTTTCCCGTCGGAATAAACTCTGAAGGTTTTTCCAACGAAGTTCCGACGGAATTCCGCTGAAACTGTCTTGCGTACACATGATCACACCAAAGTCCGACTGTCAAGGACGTGGTGACGTACAACACGTACGATGGGACTAGAAAAAGGAAGTTCAATAACCAGTAGCCAAAAGCTTCCGTCTCGTACTTGCTTTAGAGCATGCGTCATTTTTGGTACTTCGGAACAGCATACAGACGAGCGGTTTTACCGATAGGAATTGGTTCCGTCGGAAATATTTAGAACATGTTCTCTTTCTAGGTCCGTCAGAATTTTCAACATTAAAAGTCCGATGAGGCACACACACGATCGTAATATACGATGATAAGCTCCCTTCCGGCTTTTTTCTGTCGGACATTCCACTCATGTGTACGTGGCATTAGGATGATGAGTCTTTCATCTGCTACATTAAAACAGTTGTAACCTTAAACAGTGTTAAACACTTTTTTATATAGATCAATCTAACTATATTATACTGTACATCTATGCTTCTTTTTTTTTTTATAGAAAAACTTGCCTGTAATCTGTTGTCTGCAGGTCATGTAATTGCTGTATGTTCCCGAGCGAATCACAGACCTGCTAGTAGTAGGCATGTATGCTCTGGGGCATCTAGGAAGTGTTGTTGGCTGGCAGGTGCCCGCATTTCCAAGGCAGTGAAACTCACGCATACAGCAGGAATGGAGGAGTGGCTGGAGGGGAGGAAAAGCTGAAGCCAAATTCACAAGCCAGAATAGATCGGCGGGGGAGGCGTGGTCGCAGCTTCATACTGACCACGGAAGGTATAGGAACGCTCTTGCACAGCGTGCTTGAACAAACAGCGAGGTGACACAAGATGTAAACTGACCACACTAGCATTAATTGGCAGCTATGCTAGCATGGTCAGTTTACTCTCAGGAGGGACACAGGCGGGATCAACCAGGTATTACACAACAAATGCAGTGCCAAATAAAATAGCAACATCACAAAGCATATTAGGTGATGAGGCAGTAATATCATTTTTTTTTTTTAGATTTACAAACACTTTAAGCTTTCTTGGCCGACCACTGTGCCTACAGTCCTCAATGTTGCCTGTTTCTTTGTGCTTCTTCAAAAGAGCTTGAACAACACATCTTGAAACCTCAGTTTGTTTTGTTTTGAAATCTTTGCCTGGGAGAGACTTTGCTGCGGCGGTATAATTACCTTGTTTCTTGTTGCTGTGCTCAGTCTTGCCATGGTGTGTGATCTGTGAAATGAAACTGTCTTCCAGAACCTCACCTAAGTAGCAGAGTTTAGCTGTTCCCCACCCAGTTTTATACCTCCTACACAGCTGTTTCTCTTTAACCACTTACGGACCGCCTGCCGCAGTTTTACGTCGGCTGTTTGAAAGAGGATATCGTTGTTATGGCAGCAGCTAGCTAGCTGCTAACCCCTGCTTACCGGAGCCGTCGGCAGCGGCAGAGGCGATCGCGTGTTGTCTCCTGTTAGGTATGGAAACGAGTGAGGGGAAGATGGACCCCACCCGTTTCCATACAATTACTGGGCGGAAGCAACGTCAAAACGTCACTTCCGCCCACAGCTCTTAAAGGGCCATTTTTTTAAATTATTTTTTTTATGACATTTTTTTTTTTTATTGCATTTTAATGTAAATATGAGACCTGAGGTCTTTTTGATGTTTACACTACTTGTAATAGGAATAAAAGTGATAAATTATTTTTTTTTTTAATCGCCTATGGAGATTTTTAAGGGTAAAAGTTTGTCGCCATTCCACGAGCGGGCGCAATTTTGAAGCGTGACATGCTGGGTATCAATTTACTCGGCATAACATTATCTTTCACTATATACAAAAATTGGGCTAACTATACTGTTTTCTTATTTTTTAATTAAAAAAAAGTGTATTTTTTCCAAAAAAAGTGCGCTTGTAAGGCTGCTGCGCAAATACGGTGTGACATAAATTATTGCAACGACCGCCATTTTATTCTCTAGGGTGTTAGGAAAAAAAATGTATAATGTTTGGGGGTTCTAAGTATTTTTCTAGCAAAAAAAAACAGTTTTTAACTTGTAAATCACAAATCTTAGAAAGAGGCTCAGTCCTTAAGTGGTTAAGTTAATCTGTGTTTCAACCTACATATGAAATTGATGAACATTAGCACCTGCTTGGTTATAATTGGTTAATCATAATCTGACTCTAATGCTGGCCATACACTATACGAAAAATTGGCCGAAAAATCGTTCGTATAGACACTTCGTTCGTTTTTCGGCAAGTTAATGGGCACAAATCGATAATCGTTTGTGACGTTTTTGTGGTAAAAAAACGAACGGGAAGTTTGGTAAATTTCTGCCGAACGTACGATAAATTGCAAGGTTAATGTGTTTCCCGTCCAAACTGTCTGCACTAGGTGTATGTAAAAAAACAAACAAAAAATTATTTATTCATGTCCACTGAACAATTTATCGGTCATTATATGATGGCACGATCGTTTGCGGTCACGGTCGAGCGTTCGTTTTTCGAAAATGGGTTCGGCCGATTTTCTGTATAGTGTATGGCCAGCATAAGCCTACAAAATACTTGCCTTTGTGCAAGTGTACAAAGTGTGCAAGTGTCAGAATTGATGCTGGTTTGAAGGCAAAGGGTTGTAACACCAAATATTGATTGATTTGTTTTATATGTTTTCGCATTTTGTAAGTTGATAAAAAAAAAGCAATTAAAATATTACTTTACAGTATTTCCTCACACCTGCCTAAAATGATACTGTACTATCTTTTAAAGGGAATTTATACTTCTTTATTATATGCTATTTGCTATAATAAGCTAAACAACTGCCAAACACAATGGTGATTTCGGTTACCAGGTTCTTTCCATAGTTAATGCCTGTAGTGATGTAATTGCAGAGGTATTGCTTATGAGTTGACCTTATTATTACTGGAATTGTAGAATCCATAGACAATGTCAATCTAAGCTCAAACCAAATAAGCTCTGAAAAAAATCTCTCAATATAGTATTTAAAAAAAATCATAACAATCCTGTTAAGTCTAATTTCTGCTCTTAGAGACCGAAGCTATAGGCTGCTATAAACAGAACTATAGCCACATGTCAACAAATACCCTCAATTTGTAGTCTTAGGCTGTTTGGGTGACATCACAGACTCTTTCTTTTCTTCCTTGCCAATGACGGTGGGCATTACTTCCTCCTGGACTGAGTGGTGCTCACACAATGATGTGTGAGTGTCACTTAGCCAAAGAGGACTGTGAGTCCAGGTTGCGTAAAGACATTGACCCTGGGGGCGTGTCCACGACAGCCTGGACTTGCAGTGAATTAAATGCTGACTGTTATTTAACCCAGGAGAAACAGGACAGAGAAAGGGAAGACCGAAACGCATTAAGGGGGTAATTAGTGCTTGACCATTTTTTTTCCAGTGCAGGCGGGGGGGCCCTTTAATTAAAAAAAATATAATAGGATTTCTGTTTTAAGAACTTTGGGTAAGCTGTTTACTGCTTATTTAATGGTTCCTAAATGTTTGCTGAAGAAGATATTTTTCAGAATAAAGTGTGTAAGCTAAGAATAAACATTACCCACGTGTATGAGGCCTAAAAGGAAAATCGTATTTGCAGACAGGTCATTGCTGTCAAAATTGCTTTAGAGAAGAACTAAATGGGGCCATGGTGTTCTCCTACAGGATGGAAAGGACCCAACAGGAGCATATTTGGAAGAACGGCTGTGCAGAGTCAGGCAAGGCCACTTAGAGGTAAGTGTTGAACCAGGTGGACTGCATTCAGAGGGGGGCCTGCCTTAAAGGATCTAGAGTACAGTTGCCTATTTTAGGGGGTGTGGGGGGTCCTTTTATAGCTTATATACACAAAAAATTAAAGTTTCATATAAGCGTAACAGTCAGAGTGGATGAAAGCACCTTCTTGCTTAGGAAAGCATTTTATCTGTGTGGTCGCTCATACATCTCTTAGTGCATTCATCAGCAATCCAAGCTTTGTTTTATGCAGTTTTTAAAACTGTCTGCGGAATTCTTTATGTTTCTGCTGCCAATGAGGTGGGCCCTTAAGAAAAGCAACTTGGGCTTAAATTAATTAGCTGTGTAAAGGTTAAACTGGTTCTGCATGTCATTAGAAAGTTCATTTCACATCTAATTAGCTAAGAGCAGTATCTTCCTCTGAACTGGAAATCCACAGTGTAATGTAAAATCCCTCAACAGGGAACCATCTGATTCTCACATATACAGGTTTAAAGGAGAGTGCGGGAGTTAATTGGAGATATGCAGTGGGTAAATTGTTCTTGCTTGTCTTGGAACTGCATTGCGCAAGATGATCTGCAAGGCTGTAGGTGTGATGGGGCCCTATGGGAAAATCATTAAGGGTCCCACTTGTCTCTCTTTTATTGCAAGGGGTTTTTCATGTTTACCACTAGTAGTCAGCAGGTGGGGCACCAAACAATAGCAACAAATGTGAATTTGTGTTGTCTGTCACTGGTGACATCTATGTACGGATAGCAGAACATCGATGGCACACTGTCTTTCACTCACATATATCCTACAGGTATAGTGTTAAATGGCTTTGTCTAACTTTTCCAACCTTTTTTACAGGTTGCACTCATTAGACCTTCTTAAAATGAAAGCACAGTATAAGCTGTGACTTTCAAAATGTGTCTCTGATTTAAACACTGATTAAAAATGTGGTGCTGTCTAAATAGGGCAGGAAGGGATTGGGAAGGGAGATATACAACTGTGATTTTTTTTCTTGTTTGTATATCTTTGCTCTGGCATGCTTGCCCTGACAGTTTACACTTTCAAACACTTGCTCTCACACCAGCTTTATGCCTCTGCAGGAGAGTCAAACTCTCCAACCACCCACTGTGCCTTGTCTGGCTGATCTGTGTACACAACTCCCTCTAGTGGCTCACAATCTCTCAGATGCTTTCTCTCTCACTGCAAGATTACCACCATCCCTAATAGAGATTGCATAAATGCTTCTCCTTGTGTAACATAAAACATCAGAGTCTTTAACAAATATAACATTCTATACTTATAAGCATAGGATTAAAAAAACATGTAAAAAAGGGCACACAGCCCTCTGTTGTGATCTGTCTGGGGCCAGCTCCCAAATACAGATTCCAAAGGGTAGTAATTCCTTTACTCCACAAAGTCTGACTTCCTTCAACAACCCAATGTGTTTTTCAAAGGTCTTTAACTGCTTCTTCATTGGGGTGGGGGCAGACTTTAATACTTCAATACTCTTTTACAAAATACTTCTCCATTAGTTCCTCCTATTTCCACCACACTCCTTTTAATTTCAACTCCTTAGTATTACATCCTTAGAGGATTTTATACCCCTGACCCCTCTGGATGGATTCTTAAGTACCAAACCCATCTCATAAAAACCAATTAATATTAAAATGACTATTAAGACCTTTGGGGGCCAGGGTCCCTAGTTTGTGAATCCATTATTCTTTTTTCTGGTCCAACTGAGCAATTGGATCACTTTCTCTATATTGCATGCTTCTGTAAACCAGTTGGTCTGTGCAACATACATATGTCTGATACAGTATCTCACAAAAGTAAGCATAACCCTTATATTTTTGTAAATATTTTATTATCTTTTCACGTGACAACACTGAATAATTGACACTTTGCTACAATGTAAAATAGTGAGCTGGCAACAAAAGTGAGTACACCCCTAAGTGAAAATGTCCAAATTGGGCCCAAAGTGTCAATATTTTGTGTGGCCACCAATTTTTTCCAGCGCTGCCTGGAACACTGTGGGTTACTCTTAGGCATGGAGTTCACCAGAGCTTCACAGATTGCCACTAGAATCCTCTTTCACTCCTCCATGATGACATCATGGAGCTGGTGGATATTAGAGACCTTGCGCTCCTCCACCTTCCATTTGAGGATGCCCCACAGATGCTCAATAGGGTTTAGGTCTGGAGACATGCTTGGTCAGTCCGTTATTGTGTTGAAATACTGCCCTGCGGCCCAATCTCTGAAGGGAGGGGATCATGCTCTGCTTCAGTATGTCACAGTACATGTTGGCATTCATGGTTCCCTCAATGAACTGTAGCTCCCCAGTGCCAGCAGCACTCATGCAGCCCCAGACCATGACACTCCCACTACCATGCTTGACTGTAGGCAAGACACACTTGTCTTTGTACTCCTCACCTGATTGCTGCCAAACACACTTGACACCATCTGAAGCAAATACGTTTATCTTGGTCTCATCAGACCACGGGACATGGTTCCAGTAATCCATGTCCTTAGTCTGCTTGTCTTCAGCAAACTGCAGGCTTTCTTGTGCATCATCTTTAGAAGAGGCTATCTTCTGGGATGACAGCCATGCAGGCCAATTTGATGCAGTGTGCAGAGTATGGTCTGAGCACTGACAGGCTGACCCCCCCACCCCCCACCCCTTCAACCTCTGCAGCAATGCTGGCAGCACTCATACGTCTATTTACCAAAGACAACCTCTGGATATGACGCTGAGCATGTGCACTCAGCTTCTTTGGTTGACCAAAGAGGCGAGGCCTGTTCTGAGTGGAACCTGTCATACTGCTGTATGGTCTTAGCCACCATGCTGCAGCTCAGTTTCAGGGTCTTGGCAATCTTCTTATAGCCTAGGCCATCTTTATGTATAGCAACAATTCTTTTTTTTCAGATCCTCAGAGATTTCTTTGCCATGAAGTGCCATGTTGAACTTCCAGTGACCAGTATGAGAGAGTGAGAGCGATAACACCCAATTTAACATACCTGCACCGCATTCACATCTGAGACCTTGTAACACTGTAACGAGTCACATGACACCAGGGAGGGGAAATGGCTAATTGGGCCCAATTTGGTCATTTTTACTTAGGGGTGTACTCACTTTTGTTGCCAGCGGTTTAGACATTAATGGCTGTGAATTTAGTTATTTTAAGGGGACAGAAAATTTACACTGTTATACAAGCTGTACACTCACTACTTTACATTGTAGCAAAGTGTAATTTCTTGGTGTTGTCACATGAAAAGATACGATAAAATATTTACAAAAATGTGAGGGGTGTACTCACTTTTGTGAGATACTGTATATATGTATATCAGATATTTCTTGATAGCTGCTATTTGGTTATCAACAGCAACAACCCCATAACTCTATGGCCCTGTTCACATATGTAACAGCAACAACCCCATAACTCTATGGCCCTGTTCACATACTTTATACTGGAGTGACCTGCGTTTTACCACACTGGAAGAATGCAGGTCAATGCAAGGACGCATAGAAAACACACCTCTTCACACCACAGCATTAGTGTCATGTTCAGTACATTACGTTAAAATGCTACATCATATATGCATTCTAACGCAATGCACATAAATGCATGCAAATGCACATCGACACAAGTCTATTGAGAAAAACAATAAAGCTTTTTTTTTTTTTTTTTTGTCTCTTACAAGGACTCATATGGCATACAGAGTGTGCAATGAGGCAGGGTTTATAGAAATAAATGAGAGATCGTAAATCCTGGTATATGGTCCAAAACTCCTCTTCCCCCCCAATTGTATGAGCAATGGATGCACTCAATATATTGTTTGGCTTTCCCAGTCTCCTCATCCACCTCCTCCTCAATATAGCTAGCGAAATCATAATGGTTAGGAGTGTTACAACTAGAAATCCTGCTTGCCAGTGCTTTTCCAAAACAAAAAAGTATTTGTCTCGCTGTATGTTTCTCTTACTCCTTCTGTCAACCCACAAACAGGAAAAGGATTTGATATCAGAGGAAATTACCTGCAAAATGCATAGCAACTTACTGTGCATAAAAACGCATGTCAGTGTATGTTAAAATGTGCTCTTAAAAATGCACATCAGGGGCGTGGCCTGGACATGGCGGGGTGAAGTCGCTTGGTGCTTGAGCTCCCGAATCCAGACCCAGCAATCAAGGCAGTTATGCCGTTAAATCAGCCTTTCTATACCCGGTCATGAGCTATCGCAAGAGAGGCAAGTACAAGGGTTCTCTCAGGCTGAATCCGGCAGCCCAAATCGACCGTTATCTGAAGGAAAAGAACAGAACTAATCCAGAGGCCCGTACTGAATCTACACGTGGCGCGGCCTGTGCACCATCTTCGTCTTCTGGCGGCATGGCGACTTCACAGTACTCGGGATCACAATCTCTGACAGGGATCCCGAACCTACTAAACTCATCGGTGAGCAGCCAGCCGGCATCAAGTCTGTCTGTGCAACAAACCAGAGATGACTCCGACATCAGAGAACTGCTTAGGGCCCTACCTACCAAAGCAGATCTGGAGGCCCTCCCCACTAAGGCAGACATGGAGGCACTTGTCCTCAGAGTGGAGGAACAGCACCGCCGAGATCTGCAGGAGGTTCGTACGGAGGTCCGGGAGATCGACGAGCGGTTGACCAGAGAGGAAGCCTCGATGGGGGCAATGGAAATCCGAGTGGCACAGCTGGAGAGAACACAGCGGCGTTGCCAAGAACAGCTAGCTGAAGTGCAGCTACATGCCGAGGACTTGAGAACCGCAGCCGCCGTCAGAACATTCAGTTCAGGGGCATACCAGAAGCCACCAGCCCGGAGGATCTGGTAGCAACTGTACGGGAGCTGATACATACAATTCTGGATGGTGACATTCCGGCCACACTAGAATTTGACAGAGTACATAGGGCTCTTGGCCCTAAACACACTGACGTAGAACGGCCCTGGGATGTATTATGCCGCTTGCACAGATACAGCCATAAGGAGCAGATCATGCGTGCAGCACGAATCAAGGGTCCAGTGGATTTTGATGGGGCGCAGGTCTCTGTTTATCCAGACGTGTCCCGAGCGACCCTCACGAGGAGAGCTATGCTGAAGCCTCTGCTGGAGCGACTATGCCGTGCAGAGCTACCATACAGATGGGGATTCCCTCTCCAGTTGACAGTCCGGAAGGGCAGTGAATCGTTCACATTACGCAGACACGCTGAACTCCCAGATCTATTTTCCTTTCTGGGGATGGAACCGGTGGCGCTGAGAGACTGGTTGGGTCCCCTACCAAGCAGAGAATTACGTCCGGCCCCGCAGAACGCTCCGGTGGGTCTTCCTCGCCGATCGACTAGGTGCAGACAAAGAGAACCCACGCCAATAGGTAGAGGAGATCCGGAGCCGTGAGACCGGAGATCACCTTCACTGTAAGTGACATGCAGCATGAGATGAGTGTTCTGGGGATCGTACAATATTTGCAGCATAACTGATTGGCTCTGTGATGGTGAACCTAAACCCCCACACCCCTCTCTTTGTGCTTCTATTTTTGGTTGTTTTTCTGTTCAATCTCCCACGTGGTTCCGCTGAGACCCCAGGGATACCCCCCCACCCGTATCACAGTATGTGAAGTACTTAAAGGCTTAAAGGCTGAGAGACTATCCATGTGGAACACCCCTTCCTCTCCAGGACCATGCGGAGGGGCCATATAAGGATACCTGCTTTCCCCTTGTCCCAGGACATGATACGGGCGACCCCACCAGAACCACACCAAGGTTAGCACCCAATGGAAAGTTGACTCCTGCAGAGTTGGGGTAACTACAATAAGGAATACCTAGATTGATCTGAGACAGTATGGAATGTACTCTATCTCAACGATCTGGAGATCTCAGATTCCATATGATATCGATAATCAATAAGTGCTCTAGTACACGGTAAACTGTGTTTAACCTGGCCCCTTAGGGACAATGGATGATAGAACTGCAGCAGTTATTTAGTGTAATGGTGGTGGAAGAACTTGGGGGGAGGTGGAGGGGGTTCCAGAACAATTTCGGGAATCAGGAGGGGGTGTCCTTGGTTCTTGGCGGGGACAATAGCGAGATCACTGCTGTGGGGGTGTGGGGTTATTGCTGAAATAATGGTGTAATATGCATAGCATTGACAAGCATGTAGTTAAAACTGTTATTATTATGCTAAAATGTTGTGCCTCATTTTTTTGCTCCAAAGGTTCAGACCCTCGCCCGATACGCACCCTGGATACTAGACAGACATAACGGTACCCTATAGAGATGCTACTGGAATATTAGTGTCTGGATACAGGAAGTGGTGTGTGTCGGGCGACATAGGTCCTCCATATGGGTCATGTGTTTCAATTGGTATTTTTCCGAAGAGCCCTTCGGAATCCTGCTTAAGTTTCCTTTGATTGTATACTGGTTCAGGATAGTTTATTTTCCTTATATTTGTTTCTTTTAAGTATGGGTCTGGTTGGGGAGCTCCTGACCTCGGTTGTGTTCAGCCACTACCCCAATTAGGATAACACTTGGTTTAGTAGTCCCAAGGGTGTTCTGAGACTAAGTCTCCCAAACGCTATAGGCGTTTTAGTCCTTTTTTTTGGGGGGTATACTGATACTCCAGTGACCCGCTCTCTACTTCTCTGCCTTTTCTTCCTGCTTTTTTCTACTTACCTTTTCCACCCCCCCCCTTTTTTTTTTGTGTACCCCTTCCCTAAGCCTAGCCTACACCATGGACTCCAGGGATACTCTCCGATTAATGTCTATCAACGTCAAGGGACTTAATACCCTTGAGAAAAGATCTATGGTCTTAGCTAATTTGAAACAAGCGAAGGCCCATATATGCTTTTTACAGGAAACTAATTTTCGAGCCGATGCAATACCAAGACTTCGAGATCGCTTTTTCCCAACTGCATATCATGAGAGCTCGTCCGAATCTAAGTCAAAGGGGGTTAGCATTTTAATACGTGCCGCAACGCCGTGGACAATGAAAGACCAGTGGAATGACAATGAGGGAAGGGCATTGTTGGTGAAGGGAACCTTGGGCGGCTCCTTGGTAACTCTAGTGAATTTGTACCTCCCCAACACTGGTCAGATTAGATTCCTTGAGTCTGTCCTGACGAAATTACAAGATTTTGCTGAGGGGGCGGTGGTGTTGGGGGGAGACCTCATCTTCACTATGGACCCATACCTAGACGCGTCTAGGCAAACTTCCCAAATTTCTTATGCAGCACTCAAGCGCCTAAAAAGGAATTTTCATGCCTTTCACCTGGTGGATGTGTGGAGGGTGCTGAACCCGACACAGAGGGACTACACCTTCTTTTCTCATCCCCATCATTCTTATACGAGAATTGATCTTTTTATGCTACCCCAATCCATGCTGTCTAGGGTACGATCGGCCTCTATAGGGTCCATTACTTTCTCAGACCATGCTCCGGTCTTTCTTGACATAGACTTCATACCACATGTGCCTAAACAATGGCAATGGAAGCTTAATGACTCACTACTTCAAGATCCTGAAGTGGTGGAGGAGGTAGCTAGGGAACTTAGAAACTTTTTTTCGGACAATGTGGTCCCGGATAGTACACCCCAGATGATCTGGGAGGCACACAAGTGCACTATCAGAGGAATTCTAATAAAAATCGGTACTCGCCTCAAGAAGGCAAGGTCTCAGCAAATCCTTGACCTCTTAGATAAAATTAGGGTACTAGAATCCATACATAAACAATCCCTTGCACCCCAAACACTTTTGGAGCTCACAACTCTGAGAAATCAATTGAGATCCCTGGCGATGTTCAGAGCTAAGGCAGTGATCGCGAAATGCAAACGCACTTTCTATGAGCACAGCAACAAATGTGGTAAATTGCTAGCGAGGGCCTTGAGAGCCCAGAGGGCACAAACGTTCATCCCTGAGCTCATGGGAGAACAGGGCCACAAAGTACATACTACGGAGGACATTGCGGAACAGTTCTGCAAGTATTATACCTCTTTATATAACCTTCCACAACAATCGTCAGCTAGTGATAAATTAAGAGAAAGGGAGGTTATACGAGAGTATATCCAGAAATCGGGTCTCCCTCGGCTGCCTGATGAGGCATTAGCAACTATGGAGGAACCACTATCGGGGGAGGAGGTAGCACTGGCCATCGCCTGCATGCAAAAAGGTAAAGCCCCGGGCCCAGACGGGTACTCGCTGACATACTATAAGACATTTGGAGGTATCTTAACACCGCACTTTCTTGCGGCTTATAATGACACAGGTGAGGGGGCGAGTCTCCCTCAAGACTCATTACGGGCGTTCATTTCTGTGATACCAAAGGAGGAGAAAGACCCGTTGTATTGCCAGAGCTATAGGCCTATATCCCTCCTTAATGTGGATCTAAAGATCTTCACCAAAGTTCTATCCATGAGACTATCGGATTGGATCCCATCAATTATCCACTCAGATCAGGTCGGTTTTGTGCCCTCCAGAGAGGCGAGGGATAACACCACGAAAGCAATCAACCTTATCTATGCAGCTCATATGAAGGGAATCCCGTTGCTACTTCTCTCTACCGACGCCGAAAAGGCGTTCGATAGGGTGAACTGGCCCTTCTTGATCGAGACACTATATCACATAGGATTGGGACAGAGGATGATGAACTGGATGCTAGCCATATATTCTAGGCCATCGGCTCAGGTGAAAGTAAATGGTCTGCTATCCTCCCCCTTTGCTATTGCCAACGGGACAAGGCAGGGGTGTCTCTTATCCTCTTTAATATTTATCTTAGCACTGGAGCCCTTTCTCCGTACGGTGAGAGACAATCCTAACATATCGGGGATACACTTGAAGGACTCTTTGTCTCCCAAAATAGCAGCCTTCGCGGACGACCTGCTCTTCTTTATATCTAATCCCCTAGTCTCCATACCTAACTTGATGTCAGAGCTCAGGGAATACGGTAAATTATATAATTTTAAAGTTAACTTCCAAAAATCAGAAGCCCTAAATATATCTATGCCGAATTCATTGGCTAAACTGCTGCAAGCAGATTTCCCCTTTAAGTGGGCGGATTCCTGTATGAAATACTTGGGCATCCGTCTACCAAAGAAGGTGGAAGACGTATTCACTTTTAATTTTCCTCCCATGCTGAAAGACATTAAAAAAGACCTGCAGAAGTGGCAAACGGGTTTGTTCTCCTGGTTTGGAAGATGTAATATAGTAAAAATTAACATTATGCCCCGCATTTTATACTATCTCCAAACTCTACCCGTCAGGATTCCAAAGGCATTTCTAAGAGCAGCAAATTGGGAATTGACCCTGTTTATTTGGGCTAGAAAGCCCCCGCGGCTCGCCCAATCAATCCTACAGTTATCAAAAATGCACGGTGGAATGGCTCTTCCAGATGTGGCCCTCTATCATTCAGCTTGCCATTTGACAAGAATAATTGACTGGTGTCGCCATGGGACACTAAAACAATCAATTCAAATAGAAAGGTGTTTGACGGGTGTGGAGTTAGAGGGATTGCCTTGGTGTCAGAAGAATTTGCCAGTCCGCATAACGGACCATCCTACAGTGGGTGAGACGTGGCGAATGGCCCAAAAAATATTTAGCGATCATTCGATTGTGCCCGCTCCCTCACCATTAACCCCAGTAATTGGTAATCCTGCCTTTAGCCCAGGATAAAACGAACCCAGATTCCAAGCTCTTAAGGGGAGTAACAGGTCTCAGCTCCGTCACTTCATTGGGAATGGGAAATGGATGACCAGGGAGGAAATCATGGATGATCCCCTCCTGTCGAGCCTTTCTTTTTGGCAAAAGGTCCAATTAGCGCATTTTCTTAGAGCACAGCCCTTACCGGCGCCTTTCTTGCGAGCACTAACAGCATTCAAACTTATTTGTTCGGAGCAGGAGCCGTCGCGCCATGCCATTTCATTAACCTACCAGCTCCTTATCTTACCCCCCAAGGGATTTAGACCTCCTTATCTAGCTAAGTGGGAACGAGTCTTGGGAATAAAGCTAAACGAGAGACAGGCAAAGAGAATATTCCTCTTTACCTACAAGACTTCGATCTGTGCGGCCCAACAGGAAGCAGGGTTCAAGGTCCTATCACATTGGTATTACACGCCAGACAGATTACATCGGATGTTTCCTCAGAGCGCGGATGTTTGCTGGAGGTGTGGAGAGTAAGAGGGCACTCTTCTTCACATATTCTGGTCCTGTAGGCTTCTTACACCTTTCTGGTCAGAGGTACACCAGATCACACAGAAGTTTACAGATAGGGAGCTGCCCAGGACCCCTGAGTTCTTTTTATTACACCATCATGAAATACCAAGCAAGGCATACAGGAAATCAATCCTGCCCTCATTGGTTACAGCAGCGAAAAGTTGTATTCCCCTATACTGGAAAAGGACGAAGCCCCCGGGTATTGCGGTATGGTTGAAAAAGATAGTTGATATTCACAAAATGGAGGACCTCGTGGCCATTGACCAGGGGCGTGGAGAACAGTTCTCTAAGAAGTGGTATTATTGGCTCCAATTTTTCTACTTAGAAGAGTACGCAGGGCTGGTGGCCTAGATACTTAGTAAGTTGGAGAATAGGAATGTGGAGACACTGTAGGTGTGGCTGGAGAGGTGTGGTTTCTCCACCCCCCTTCCCCCCTCCCCCTTTTCATATATATTTTTTTTTCTTCTCTCTCTCTTTTCTCTCCTTCTCATCTCTCTTCCCCTCGCTCTCTATACTTTCCTTGTCTCCTTCTCTTTCCGTTTTTGGTGTATCTTTGTTCGCATACTACGGCATACAAATAAGGGAAGAGGAGGGAGAACACAGAAAATTAAGAAAAGAAAATACAACAAGAGGTAATACATAATAGTAAGCATGGCACAGCAGGCCTCCTTAAATAGTAGACTGGTTAACTAGGGTAAGACTGTATAGGATTATAACACGCTATCAGGCGGTATTGCTAGTTTAGTAAGGATTAATCAGTAGAACTGTATGTAAAATGTGGAAAATTGTTGTGCCCGCTCTATCGATGTTTGTATATTGCTGTTTTCCTGCCTCTTTGCAAATAAAGAATTAAAAAAAAAAAAATGCACATCAATGGAATGCAACGCACTTTCAATTTTTTAGCATTTATATGCATTTTAATGCATGTTTATGTGTCAACAGGCCCTAATATTTGAAGCTGAACCCCAGAGATGATATATTGTGTATTTGTAGTACCCTCTAGTGCTCAGACTAGGGTAGGTAAATTTGTTTCTGACTCACAGTAGCTGGGTAAGTCTGGGATTTTGGTCGGGGTTACTGTAGGTCAGGCCTCTGGTACATCCCCCTGGTTCTAGAAGTTAGGAGAAGTTTCTGGAAGCTAGTGGTTGGAGGCCAGGAGGCTCTAGTCTGCATATTTATGGGAATCTGTCAATAATCAGGCAGGAAGCCTGGTAGGGTGGCTGGGTCAGCCGAAAAAATATTGTAGAGCCTGGCCAGCACAGGAGTCAGGTGGAAGATGGAGTCAGGAAGCTGTGTCGTGCAGCTTGGGAGGGGACCCCGGGACTGAGGAGGGGGTCCGGCCTCCAGGCTGGGAGCTGAGAAAGGAAGAAGGACAGAAGGCCTGAACAGCAGTCTCTTCCAATGAAGCAGGATTTCCAGGGACAGCGTGAGTACCTTTACATCCCCAGAGCCTAAACGGGAGAGAGCTGCCTGATGCAATATCTAGCAAGCTTTCTGAGACAGTGCCAACAAGCTAAACCCAATCCCTTGTTCTGGAACATTTCACCAAGCAGCCAGGTGTGATGGTATTTTCAACAAAATTGACATACAGCTCATACAAGTTGGGATTTTGCTAGAATTCCACGCAGGGGACACAGAGCTCCTAAAAGGAGCCATTGCCATTTTCATAAAGACTGTTGCTGTTCCAGAAGAAATACAGTCGTGGATTTGTCATTTTTGCACTGTACATAGAGAAGGAAGTTGTCCTCATTAGTTGTTCCTCATGTCAAGTTGAGCATCCCATAAGCGCTATAACCTATCAAAGTTGTTTTTCCCAATAAAACAACAAAAACAAACCCGTAGACTGATTCCTTGTCTTTGAAAGAGAGTTAAAAATATGTGTTGCTTGGCTGTACAGGAATAGGGGGACCCAAAAATCCTGCGGCCCTCTAGGGACTAGCGCTACACATACTTGCATTGTTCCAGCTTGGCACAATATAATTCATATGTGATACCTGATGGACCTCTGTGGAATCTATACATCACTGTAGTAGCCCAAGTTACTACAATGATGGCACAGCCACCATTCAGAGAACACACTGCGTTTTTCTTTATGAATGGAAAGCATTCGCTGATTGGACAGGGTGGAGATTGTGATGGCACCACCACACCTCTACTGTCACGTACCTTACAGGGGAGTCCGAAATGCTGAGGGTGGCCTCTTGCATGGTTCCGGTCCCAACACCTCTGGTAGTGAGAACAGGGAGTGCTGGGGCAATGAAAGGGTGCAGGTGGCTGCAGGCTGAAGGCTGGAGCTTGGAGATACAGGGTCCTCTCAGAGGAAGGCATGAAGACTGATCCCCAGAACTGTTCAGCAGAAGCCAGGCAGGTAAGTATGGATTCAGGAACATCTGCAACGTTAGAAACAGGCAAAGGTTGGCAACTGGCTGGCAACAAGGTAATAAACGGAAGGCAAGTTCGTAGTCAAGGACAGGCAGAGGTTGGCAACGGGCTGGCAGCGAGGTACAGAATCAGGAAGCAGAGCCTTAGTAGAGAATCCAAGCCAAGGTCTGTATAATCAGTAAAGGTAGATAACACGCAGGGGTGATCTAGGAGAATGGTCAAGGAAGCCGGGTTTGTCAGGAGCAAGGTAACAGGTCAAACAGCAATCAGGAACTCAGGAACAAGCTGAAGACGATCCAGCACTGGTATCAGGCAGAGACTCTGTTTATATAGGGCGCCATGCGCCAAGATTGGTGAATGTGAATGTGCGTGCGCGAGTGCGCACACACGTTAGCATGGGTGTGCGAGTGTGCGCACACGGTCGTATGGGTGCGTGAGTGCACACGTTCATTCCGGAACTCGTTCACCTCTGTCGGCGACACTGCGCATGGCCATTGACATTAACAGAATTGGAATTAGCCACTGCTGCATGGAGACGGGAATTAGCACTGTGAGTTCTCTGACAATGTCCATTGGCATTAGCAGAATGGGGATTAGCCACTGCTTCATGGAGACGGGCATTAGCACTGTGAGTTCTCTGACATCTACACTTACTCCACTACTAGAGTGATTTACATCTTCCACAGAGGCTGATCACACTAAGCCCCCCTAATGTAAACATAAAGTACACTTGTCAGGAGAGAGAGGTATAGTGGCAGCCATTGCTGGCCTTTTTCTATGAATGTTAGTTACCTGGATGTGTGTCTCTTAAACCACTGACCTACAACAAGTATGTTGTAAATGAGTGTCAGCTTATTTCAATACTTGTTCCAGGTCAGTGACTTTGAAAAGCATCAGAATGACAGCCAGAGAATAAACATTCTTAAAGTGGAGTTCTGCTTAAAAAAAAACAAATACTGCAGCTGCTGACTTTTAATAATCCGACACTTACCTGTCCCACGGTCCAGCGAAGCCCTACTCGTCTCCCCCTCCTCTCTGCGGCAACGGCATTGTAACTGCGGGCTCCTGGCTGTGGCTTCACAGCTGGGCACCCACTGCGCATGCACGCGCCGTGCGTCGTGACTGGCCGGGCAATCATCTGGGACCTGTGACGTGTCCCAGATGATTGCCGAGAGGGAAGGGGGAGAGTTGATATCCCTTCAGGTGCCACGGTGTGCGCCGGGAGGAAGTGGGAGCTGTGACCCTCTGAAAAGAGGGTACCTGCTCCCCCCCTAAAAAAAAATGACATGCCAAATGTGGCATGTCAGGGGGTAACCTCCCTTAAATCGGAAGTTCCATTTTTTGGTGGAACTCCGCTTTAAAGGAAAGTCAGAATTTGCATTCTCTCATAGGTGCTTTATTTCCTTGCTTGATACCTCTTAGAAAACCTCCAAAGACCAACCCTTCCTGGGCCAAGAAATACCAATGCCATCATCCTAGCCATAGAATCTTCTGACTCTGGGTTTTGTGACTATTCAAACTTTAAATCAGTAAATAATTGCTATATTAATATGCAAATGTTTGAAGCATGACAAATACTCCTTTATTTCCACTGCCAGAAATTAATTGCATAGATGCTGAGTTTTTGGCTAAAAAAAAAATGCATTGATGATGGATATTGCACACTGAAAAAGCAGGTATGCTATTAATAAAACACTGGTCACAGATACAGACACCAGTTTATGACATTTTTTATTTCTGGAGAGCAAGTAGTGAGGCTGAAAATGAGTCTACACGGTAAGCCCAGGTCTGTCATCCAAGAAAAATCATCACTGATGTGCTTTTAAAGCATAATATCTACCGAAGCGATGGTTAATACATTTTTGTCAATGGATGGCGGAAATTTGAGGATTCTTTTTTTGTCTACATATATTGTGTGTATTTGCACACATATATGCCTCATAGATCACACTTATTGCTTTTCACCTTTCTGTAATGAAAAGGCCTGTATGATATGGATTCCCCCCTCTCCAGCAATATCTGTCGTGACCAGTCCTATCAGCTGTATGATCCATCTTCAGAGAAGAAATTGCTTTTGAAATGAACAGCACAAAAAACGCACTGGTGAGCCTGTGCAGGGGGTTACAGGGGTAATGGAATTCTCAGATAGCGAGGAGGGCCAGCTATTAACTCTTCGGATGGCTTATCCAATATTCTCGCACATCAGCTGTGCCATAGATATTGGAGGGAATGCATTTCACAGCTTCTTTGAAGATCTTGGCACCTGCCTTTCTCCACGGCAGCAGCGAAGCAATTTTTCTGCTGCCAGGATGGGAGGGGGATTCATCTCTCCTTCTGTCTGCACCCACATATCAGGAAGTCTCACATCCTCCCTCGCTGCTATTCTAAGATGTGCAAGGATCTCCCCAAGCATGATATATATATATATATATATATATATATATATATATATATATATATATATATATATATATATATATATATATATATATATATATATCACACAGGTGGCCTGAAAAAAATTAATTCTATATTTTTTTAGGATTGCTGCTGCTTTAGGATTATGATAACTAACCTACCCTTAACCGTAGCACTGCCTTAGCCCTGGTTCACATCTGAGTGATTTGGAGTGCTTTTCTAGAATTTCAACAATGCTCGACTTGAGGTTTTTCCCATTGTATCCCATGATGCTCATTTACACCTGAGAATCATGTCACTTGATGCATAAAATGCGTGAAGATCAAAAACCTTCTGACCTTACAACCACTTTAAAGATACATTTTTTTTCTTTAGGTATACTGTTGCTGTATGTTGTGACAAGTCTGAAATGTGTTCATGAAATCTTGTACAGATATTAAAAGGATCACTTTATCATCTTCACAAACATACTCCATTTTGAGCTTCAGCAATCAGGATAGAATGTTACTAAGCTTATATAACAGTGCAAACTCTAGTGCTGAAAAATATTTGTTACTCTTATTCATAGGTACGAAAATATATTGTAATATTTTGTGAGCAGAGATGTTAAGCTGTAATGATGTTAGTCCCTACACCATAGTTGGGGAGCCCGAGGCCTTAAAATATTTTGCCTTGTGTCTTCATGGTAAACCCGAGCCCTGATAAAGGAGGCCAGGTGCCAGAGACCCAGAAACACATTGGTTGTCTAAAAAATACAAAATTTACAAGCAGGTAATCTCTCTATTGTAGACGAGACATGCTATGTCACTTTGAGAGGTCTCAATGCCATCACCGTTAGCAATCGTTACCCTCTACCTTTGATTTCTGAACTCTTTGATAGGCTTCGGGATGCTCGAATCTCCACAAAGTTGAACCTCCATGGGGCATACAATCTGATTAGGATCAAAGAGGGTGATGAATGGAAGACAGCTTTCAACACCAGAGACGGGCATTATGAGTATCTTGTAATGCCTTTTGGCTTGTGTAATGCTCCAGCCAGTGTCCTTATATATCTGGATGACATACACATTTTTTTCTCCAGATTTAAACACTCATCGTCAGCACATGTGTATGGTTCTCCAATGTCTTCAGGAACAACCTCCTGTACACAAAACTGGAGAAGTGCCTCTTCAAGCAAACCTAGGTTCCTTTCCCTGATTACATAGTCACAGATAAAGGGCTGCATTTGGATCAAGCCAAACTTCAGGCCATCTCCAACTGGCCTCAGCCCTCTGGTCTGAAAGCTAAGCAGCACTTATTGGGGTTCACCAATTTCTGTTACCAGTTCATTACTGATTTTTCCACTCTGGTGGCCCCAATCACCTCTTTGACCCAGGTCAGAGCGTACCATCCTTTTTCTCCATATAGTAGAAGCCGGCCCTAATGGGAGAATTGAACTTTCGCATAAATCCTTTCTGCAGATTTACCCTGACTCAGACATGGCTTGAGTCTCAAGAATGGAGAGGGGGAGTAGTCCCAGGCTGGAGATCAATAGCGTAATTGTAGGGACAGTAAGGAGGCAGATGGTCAGCAGCTTTTTTACAAAAAACATCTAGAAAGGCCTGATAATATTTGGGGAGCATCTGAGAGGTAGTGACCCCAGCCATGGTTACAGAGAGTGGAGCACCTTAAGGAGACAAATCTGATGGCATTGTGACCCGTATGACAACACTTGACCAGAGTTCCAAGCTAATGATCGGACTAGAAGGATCAGGAAGGGAGAGGAAGTGGACACAATCTGCAGCTGGTCCTAATGGGAGGAATGTTCTTGTAGCCACTGCATGATCTGTACTTGATAGGCCTGCTGGATGTCAACTCTCTGTGGCAAACATTGAAGTTATCCCAGAAGAGGCTGCGGTGTCTCTGAGGAGCTCATGGCTTGAGCAAACTGTCAGGTAACTGTAATAGTGAGCCCTTGTAGATTGCCAACTCCAACCCCAGTCCTGCTTCTTCACCAGGGCCCCTTATGGTGAGGATGGATTTGCAGCAAGCTGGAACCAGATCGCGGACCCCATCTTTCTGCATTACAATAAAGACATTTTATAGGTATCCCGATGCGGTGTACGGCTGCCTTTTCCCCAGGTATGCCTAGCTGAGGATGTGGAGACCACTTGTCTGTGCAGAGTACAACGGCAGGAGACAGAAAGAAATTTAGGAAACAAGCCGAGGTCAGGCCAGCAGCAGGCAAGCACAGTCATTAGATGAAGCTGGGGTCGGTACAAAGGAAGTTAGACACAGAATACATGTAATAGAAGGCAAACAGGAACTCGGAGAACTGGGAAGTTGCTCAGGTAACATGGGCTGCACTGAGCATGTGTTGCATAGAGAAACAAACTGAGGGGCAGGCCAGGAAGAGCTGGAAGGGAAAGAAAATATACAGCCACAGAATAACAGGTTATGCCCATAGGTGAGCACAGAAGCCAAACACATGCGAAAGGATTTACAGGACTAAAAGAAGCACTGCAGCAAGGTAAGAATTACACAGACAGGAAAACTGCAAGCTAAATTGTGACACTGAAGCACTTATACAAAAGAAAATTGTTCTCTTTTGGGAGTTGTTTGGACTTTACTTATCGCTTACAACTCCAATTCCAAAAAAAAGTTGGGATACTGTGTAAAATCTACATAAAACCAGAATGCAATGATTTGCAAATCTCACAAACCCATATTTTATTCACAAAAGAAAATCGAAAAATTATTAAACTGAGAAAATGTACCATTTTAAGAAAATAATAATTTCAAAATTGATGACAGCAACACGTCTCAAGATAGGGCAACAAAAATCTGGCAAAGTAAGTGGTACTGATGAGGAAGAGCTGAAAGAATATTTTGCAACTAATTAGGTTAATTGGCAACAGGTCAGTAACATAGTAGTCAGAGTGCCTCAGAAGTTAAGATGGGCAGAGGTTCACCAATCTGTGAACATAGTAGTCAGAGTGCCTCAGAAGTTAAGATGGGCAGAGGTTCACCAATCTGTGAACAATTGAACAAGTTGAACTATTTCAGAATAATGTTATATCATCATCTACAGCAGAGGTCCCCATCCCCAACTGCCAGTCAGTGCCCTGTTAGGGGCCAGGTCGCACGGCAAGGAGTAGGCGGCGAGCGAGGCTCAAGCTGCATTGGCGGCCACTTGTGTTGTCACCTGGGCTCCACGTCTTGTCTGGTCGGCTGTGGGCGCCCTTCTGTGGACTGTGCATGCGTAGGATCTGGATCCATGTGTGGGTCTAGTGCACTGTCACCGTCCCACCACCAGAGGGCACCCGCTCCCCTTCTCCCAGCAATATCACTCCCTTTCCTTTTTGTGGTCATGTCTCTCTCAGTATGTGTATATATACAGTGTCTATATATATATATATATAGACAGTGTCTATATATATATATATATATATATATATATATATATATATATATATATATATATATATATATATATAATTTATTTATTTTAGAATCTTTATTTGTATCTGTTTGGCCTATTAATCATATTATATTTTCTATAAAAATTTTCTTTCCATAACAATATTATTATCTATCTATCTATTATTATTATTATTATAGAAAAAAATATATTACTATTATGAAATTTTTTTATTGAAACAAATGTTTTTTAAATCTTTATTTGTTTCTGTTTGCCTGATTACATGAGCTCAATTCAATATCATTAATTATATTAAAGTTTTTGTTAAGTCTACATTAAAACTCACTGCCAGCCCCTCTATTATAGGCAGGGATACCACACTATGTAAGTCATTTCTAAAAATGAGGCTTGTAAACACCTATTTAGCGTGATCTTCAGGCCGGTCACATGACTCACGGCCGCTTTACAGCTCTGATGAATGGCTTCTGCAGGAGGTGCCAAGATCTCCCTCTGACGGCAGCCAGGGAGGTCACGTGGCCGCTCAGCCCCTCCAGCTGAAGCTCTGTCTCGGAGATGTAAAGCAGCAGCAAGTCACGTGACCGGCCTGAAGATAACCAGCCTGTAAATAGGTATTTACAAGCTTCGTTTTTAGAAAAAAACATACACAGTGTGGTATGCCTGCCCATAATAGAGGGCTTACCATTGTAAGTTTTTTATATTTAATAATAGCGGGGGAGGAGGGCAGTGCAGAGACAGACACGGAGCTGACAGGAAGGAGGGGGTGAGGGGGAGAGGGGGAGAGAGGAGAGCAGAGAGGACAGCTGCGGATGACGAAGGGACGTACACTGACCACGGTGGTCAGGGCTCAGCAGTCCTGATTATTATGGTCAGTGCAGAGAGGGGGACACAGGAAGTGTCAGAATCAGCCAGGTTTTTTACAGTTTAGTTTAGAGGGGCAGATTACACAGCACAAGCACTGTGCTTTTTAATCTGCTTTAAGGGACCAGGATCTGAATTTTTTGGGGGGTTAACAAACACTTTAAGTAGGGTTCATGTGATCAGCTAAACAGTTACAAATAAAACAAATTTAAAAATATATTTTTATTGCAATAATAATAAAAATATATATATATATATTTTTTACAAATAAAGATGTGAGTGGCAGGTGAGGTAACAGGCTGCAAACCCCAGACAACTATGCTCCTCAAAACCAACCCCCCGGTCTTCGGAGGGGTCGTCTTACATGAGGCCGGTTCCTGGTGCCAGGGAGATTTGGGACCGCTGATCTACAGTACATGATATCGTCAAAAGATTGTGAAGTGGAAGAGTCCAGGTGCTTAGCCGGCCTGCCTGCAGTCCAGAACTTTCAGCAATTGAAAATATTTGGTGCATCTTGAAACCAAAAATATGATAAAAGAAGACCCAAGACTGTCTAGCAATTCAAATCTTATATCGGACAGAAATGGGACGACATTCTTCACCCAAAACTCCAGCAACTGATCTCCTCAGTTTCTAGAATATTGTTAAAAGAAGATGGGATGCTACACCGTGGTAAACATAGCCCTGTTCCAATTTTTTTGAGACATGTTGCTGCCATCAATTTTAAAATTACCTTTTTTTTAATGGTACATTTTCTTAATTTAAGCATTTGATGTTTTCTATTTTCTATTGTGAATATTATAGGTTTATGAGACTTTCAGATCATTGCATTCTGTTTTTGTTTTTTTTTCAATTAACAATTTTCTCAAAAAGGTTAACAATACACAGATGTGAAGGAGTCAACAATAGCAAATGTAAGAACAAAGCAATGCGAAGTCTGTACGCAGCAAATTTAGGGAGGTAAACTGTATGCGCAAGCAGTACAAAATATAATATAATTCTTTTAGAAACAGTGCCCTTGGAGCACAACTTAATAAACAGTATCCTAGAGCTGATATCACATATAACTGTGCAGAGATAGTCTGTGAGTTAAGGAAGAAGAAAGAGGGGGGGAAGAAGAAAAGATAGAAAGAGTAAGGTTAAAGAGGGCAGTAGATTACCGCTTTGGCTCCTGAATCCGGCTCACCGCAGATCCTCCTGGAGATTCCACCTCTCCCAGACCACGTTGTACTCCTCCAACCTATCCTGTAGATTAAGAGGGAAAGGAGGGGAGAAAAGAGCAATTTTTTGCGATCCTGGTCAAAGATGAAACTATAAGTCAAATTCCTGGCAAACAGGTACAGGTCTTTTATAGTTTCGTAAATATCAATAGGTTCTGAGGGACAAAAACCCAGACCTAGCTGAAGAACCTGTTTCTCCGCAGGAGATAAAATGTGAGGTGACAGGTTAATGATGTTGAGAGTGTGTGAAGTGTCATCAGCAACTACATTTGTGTGATCAACAACTACATTGGTGTGTTGAGAGAGGTGCCTGGAGTGAGGTTTTTTTGTACAAACCCGTCCAGGTTCCCCTGTCGGGTGGACTCTGTGGTCGTTTGTACTAAAAAACCTGGTTGGGATAATAGTGTTTGGATATTTGGTTGAAGCAGTTTGGGGATAATATTATGTAGAGTAGGTTGCAGAGACCCCTCTTGGGGAGTCTGCACACCTGCTCGTGGTGGTTGTTGTGTTCAAAGTGATTTACCGTGTTGTTTTTTGCCTTTTTTAAGGTCCTTAGTGGGATGGCTTTCACCTGTGAGGGATCTTTTATGCGGAATAACCAGTGCGCGTGGGTTTGTCGGTCGTGATGTAACCTGTAATGAAAAAGACGAAATGGAAGAATCAGATTCAGTATAGTCAGTAGCAGTAGCAGTTTCTTGTGGTTTACGATTACGAAATACATTCCTTCTCAGGTGTTGTTTACCAGTCCATTTATAAGCGTACCCCTCAGAGAAGGCCAACTTATCTTGGAAGAATTTGCCTTGTTTTTTAATGATAATGTCTTTGTTTAGAGATTCTAACCGGTCACGCACCTCCTTCCATTTGTCTGTGAAAGTGACAGAGTCCTTAATATTGGGGAATTGGCCAATAAGCCGATCGATTTATTTATCCAGTATTACCATATCAGAGCGATACTGTGTTGTAAGTTGTATCATTAATTCCACACTGCACTTAGTCAGTGTGTCCTCCCAAGATTTCTTAAAGTCAGGGGAAGGGTCTTTTATAGTAGGGAAAACCTGTATCCGAAGGCCTAGAGGGCAGACCTTTTCTCCAATATAGGACTCGAAATATTGAATGTGCCAATGAAGGTGTGACTTCCGTTTTAAAAGATTAAACATCCTGTCCAGGAAAACCTTAGTTTCATCCTCTGTCTTTTGGGTGTTCAGGCATCCGGCCTGGATGGTGGTCATAAAGTCCATCCATGCTGGACCCAAAACATCCATTGCCTCAACGCTATGTATAGTAGTATAGCCCAAAACAATGAGACTGTAATATAAAGAAAACAATAAGGAAAAGTTTACAAGGGATGGCGTAATAAAACACTTTAACAAACGCAAGGTTATGTCTGGTTAAGATTACATATAGTCGTGGCTAAAGCAGGAGAAATTGTTGATCCGAAGGATCAGGGTGTGTTATCCACCCAATTAATGAATAGAGGGAAATTGCCACAATAATTATTTAATATTGTAATTACCCGATACCATCATCCTAGATTAATAGATTAAGAGGGAAAGGAGGGGAGAAAAGAGCAAGAGCCACTCCAATTAGGCCTTGCCTCCCCATAGGGGGGTTGGATGGACTATAGCGGTACCTGATTAAACCAACAGAGTATAAAATAGTTCAAAATTGATTGAAATACAATAATAAAATGTGTAAACACAGTATACAACAAGTCAATTGGGAGTTGTTGCAACAAAAAATTGTACAGAACAGACATAATAAATACAGCCCACATATGTATTGAAGGCACAATGATGTATTAGCGGACGTTAGCCTCAACAGTTTCACGGCAATAGCCGCTTCTTCAGGAGACGTCCCTACATAGCATCTAAGAAGACAAATAATTATAATTAAATACACAAGATGATTAAATTAGAATACCGTATAACATTGGAGTAGTTTAGACAGTGTATGCACACACTCATCAATGACTGCCCCACAGGGATGGGGAGCGAAAAAGCTGAGGTGCCCGTGAGGGCGTTCCCCCTGGGGCAGACACGGGGGGCTGATTGGGACGGACTAATCTATAGAAATAACGATTATTTCAAAAGTTGATTTGGAGTTAAAAACAAACACCACCCAAGTGCGGGGAGGGGAATGATGAAAGGAAAAAAAGGAGGGGGAGGGGGGAGAGGGAGGGGGAAAAAGGGAAGAAGGAAGGGAAGGAAAGGAGGGAGGGAGATGGGGGGAGAGGGGTTTGAGGGGGGAAAAAAAAAGAAGAAGAGGGGAGGGGAGGGGGGGAAGGGAGGAGGAGGGGTGATAGGGAAAGAAAAGGGGGGAAGAATTGGGGAAGGAATGGAGAAGAAGGAGAAGGAGAGGAATTGAAAAAGGGGGGAAGGGGGGGAGAGGGAAAGAGAGGGGGGAGGGGAAAGGAAAAAGAAGGGGAAAAAAGGGGAAAAAACGGAAAGGGGGGAGGGAAGGAAAAGGGGGAAAGGGAAAGGAAAAGGAGGGGGGAGAAAGGTGGGGTGGGGATGGGGGGAAAAAAGTAGGGGAAATGAATAGGAAATCACCAAGAGTTGCCCCGGGAGTGGTGCATGGTCCAATAATTGTATTTAGTGGCACCCACCGATTAAGAGGTCAGTAGTGTTTAAATACTGACACCCAGGAGAGGAAACAACGTCCAGCACTACCTTACAGGTATCTGTAGGGTATAATGGCATAAAAACAACAGTCATTAAGTGGGATCAAAAATAGGATTGTGCAGATAATATCTTGGCTCCGTCTGTGATGCACTGCAGGGACAAAACCCCAGCAGTGGCTGCACTCAATATCCCGGAGGGAGAAGCGAACAAACAATCCATGGGGTTAGTAGGAGAAATACACTTACGAGTCTGTGCTGGCATATATCGTTTCTGGGTGTCACCGTCCACAATGCAGCAGCCAAGCAGCTGCTATTAAATACTCCCAACCTGGGACGGCGTCCAATGCTGGGCGGCGTGGACGCCGAAGAACCGGGTCCGCCTATCACCATAATTGGTGCGCGCGCGCATAGCCCCATCTTGAGACGCCAAGCTTCGTCACGGGGAACAGGGGAAGAGACCGCCCATTGGGGGAGCTCGTCCGAAGTTGTATAGGCGCATGCCCGCCGCCAGGAGAAAATGAACCTCAAGCCATTCGCTGGTCAGATGGAGGTGGTGTTAATTAAACAAGGTTATAGATCAGAGTAGCGGAGTCAGGGATCAGTTTCGCCGACTGGGGGAGAAGTAATTACTCCCCTCCACCAGGGGGAACACAGACGCTGACTCCGACATAAATATATCATAGTTGAACAATATATAGTTTGCAAAAAAGCAATGTTAAAGTGTAATTGCCAAAACAACATATTAATAACAATCAATAATGGCAAACAATGTTTACATACTACAGCGCAAAGTTATGTACATAGGGAAAAACCATACCACAGACATAACAGGGCCTATGACAGTGACATTTGATCAGGAGCATAGATGGAAAGTTTGGCAGCCTCAGAAAGGAATTGATCTAAATGGTATAGAAAGGGGAGAGAGAGAGGGAGAGGAACCTCAATGTAGAGATGACATTAACAACAATTGTAGTGTGAGATTCAAAATAAAACAAGTAAATTCATATGGGGGGACCCAAACAAGTAATAGGAATAATGTTATAGAAAGTATTTGTAAGTATGTGCCTCATTGAGGCCTGGAGGCGTGAGGGCGTTGAGCCGTTCAATCCACGAGGACTTACGCCTTAAGATTTTGCGGTCCCAATCGCCTCCTCTAGGATCCTCAGAAATTACATCTAAAATGAAAAATTGAACGCATTCAGAGTTAAATCTATGGTGAATGCCAATGTGTCGGCCCACTGTAGTAAGCTTACCATTGGTAGAGGCATACAAGTGGTCCCCCATTCTCTGCCGCAATTCCCTGATGTTTTTGCCAACATAAAAGGCGTTGCAGGCACAGACCATTAAGTAGATAACCCCTCTGGTGCCACAGTTGGCAAAATGGCGGGGTACAAAAGTCTCTCCATTAGGAAGGACGAATTGTTGTCCTTCCTGGATCCACGGGCAATGTGGGCATTCTCCACATTTAAATGTACCTCGCAAGTTCATTGGTGTAGATGGAAGAGCTATATAGTGACTGCGGGTGAATTTGTCCCTGAGGGAAGTAGCCCTCCTAAAGACCAATTCTGGAGTGGACCTAATATATTTATGTAGAATATGACGATCAGTGAGTAAGTGCCAATGTTGGGATAATAGGTTGCGCAACTGATTGTGATGAACTGAAAACTTGGTGACAATTTTTACAGTTGGAGATTGCTTGATACATGGAGGGCCATACAAGAGCTGTTGTCTATCTTGAGCAAAGGCTCTATTGAAGGCCTTTCTCAGATTAGTACGGCTGTAGCCCCGAGCTAGAAGACGTGTGCGTAAGGCATCAGCTTGTGAACGAAAATCCCCGTCCTCTGTGCAGTTCCGTCTTAGTCTCAAGTACTGAGCATAGGGGATACTGCGTATCAGAGGACGGGGATGAGAGCTGGAAGCATGCCTGCTGTGGGTTTACGGAATAAATCTGTGGTTAATTTACCCAAGGGGTTCTTCATAATTTTCACGTCTAAGAAGGAAATGCTTTGAGTATCGTAGGAAAAGGTAAACTGAAGGTTGAATTGATTAATATTTAACCGTTCAACGAAATCAATAAGGAGTTGCTCAGTGCCTGTCCAGATGACCAACAGGTCATCTATGTACCTATGCCAACACAGTACATAGCTTAAGAATGGTTCTAAAGATTCATCTCCGAAAATGGTCCTTTCCCAACCCCCCCCTAAGTATAGGTTGGCGTAAGCTGGGGGCACAAGCTGTGCCCATGGCTACACCTTGGGTTTGAAGGTAAAGTTGATCCATAAAAGTAAAATAATTCCTAGTAAGGATAAACTTTCAAGTTTCAAAATTAACCTGTTTAGTGGCCAGGTGTTATGGTCTTGTTCCATGAGGAAGGAGCCAGCCGTCCGGACGCCCTGCTCGTGGGGGATGCTCGAATAGAGAGCCTCGACATCGATGACCACGAGGAGGGCGTCTGGAGGGACCTGGACCCCCTCAACATGTCGCAATAAATCTGTAGTGTCCCGGATATAGGAGGGCAGCCTTGAAACGCGTGGCATTAGAAATGTGTCAACCAATTTAGTAGCGTTTTCAGTTAAAGATCCTTTGCCGGAAACAATGGGCCGGCCAGGGGGGTGATGTCAGGCTTTTATGAGTTTTAGGGAGGGCATAAAACGTAGGTGTTCGGGGAGTATTGATGAATTTTAAAGTGTCTCTGTCAATAAGGCCCTCCCAAAAAGCCTCAGTGATTCATTCTCTAAATTCACCCATGAAGGTTTGAATGGAAATAGAATTAATGGGGGAATACCAAGTGGCATTGTGTAATATTTTTAGACACATAGTTTGGTACTGTTGATGGGTCATCAATACCAGGTTGCCCCCCTTATCTGACTGTTTAATAATCAGATCCGGGTTCTTTTGCAATTGACTAACAGCCCTGCTTTTCTTTTTGTTAAATTAGAAGGTGATATTGACCATTGTTGTTTTTTGAGGGATTGAATAGATTCATATAGGAAGGCCCAAATAGCGGGGCACGTCATCAAATCAGGAAATGCGCGGGACTTGAGTTTTAATTTTGAATTGTGGCAAGGCTTGATATTCTCAATCTGAGGGGTAGGATTGTTGTCCTGGGATAGATTAGAGGGGCCGATGGTTGTATCTGGTGAATCTACAGCTCCCTCATCATAGAGGAGCATTAGATCACGCAGAGCTCTAAACTCCGCCATGGTGAAGTTCTTAGTTCTTTCAGCTAATTCCTTTTCGAGGTTCAATTTTTTCCGATCCTGGTCAAAGATGAAACTATAAGTCAAATTCCTGGCAAACAGGTACAGGGTATAATGGCATAAAAACAACAGTCATTGAGTGGGATCAAAATAGGATTGTACAGATAATATCTTGGCTCCGTCCGTGATGCACTGTAGGGACAAAACCCCAGCAGTGGCTGCACTCAATATCCCGGAGGGAGAACAAACAATCCATGGGGTTAGTAGGAGAAATACACTTACGAGTCTGTGCTGGCATATATCGTTCCTGGGTGTCACCGTCCACAATGCTGCAGCCAAGCGGCTGCTATTAAATAATCGTTATTTCTATAGATTAGTCCATCCCAATCAGCCCCCTGTGTCCGCCCCAGGGGGAAAGCCCTCATGGGCACCTCAGCTTTTTTGCTCCCCATTCCTGTGGGGCAGTCATTGGTGAATGTTTGCATACACTGTCTAAACTACTCCAATGTTATACGGTATTCTAATTTAATCATCTTGTGTATTTAATTATAATTATTTGTCTTCTTAGATGCTATGTAGGGACGTCTCCTGAAGAAGTGGCTATTGCCGCAAAACTGTTGAGGCTAACGTCTGCTAATACATCATTGTGCCTTCAATACACATGTGGGCTGTATTTATTATGTCTGTTCTGTACAATTTTTTGTTGCAACAACTCCCAATTGACTTGTTGTATACTGTGTTTACACATTTTATTATTGTATTTCAATAAATTTTGAACTATTTTATACTCTGTTGGTTTAATCAGGTACCGCTATAGTCCATCCAACCCCCCTATGGGGAGGCAAGGCCTAATTGGAGTGGCTCTTGCTCTTTTCTCCCCTCCTTTCCCTCTTAATCTATTAATCTAGGATGATGGTGTCGGGTAATTACAATATTAAATAATTCTTGTGGCAATTTCCCTCTATTCATTAATTGGGTGGATAACACACCCTGATCCTTCGGATCAACAATTTCTCCTGCTTTGGCCACGACTATATGTAATCTTAACCAGACATAACCTTGCGTTTGTTAAAGTGTTTTATTACGCCATCCCTTGTAAACTTTTCCTTATTGTTTTCTTTATATTACAGTCTCATTGTTTTGGGCTATACTACTATACATAGCGTTGAGGCAATAGATGTTTTGGGTCCAGCATGGATGGACTTTATGACCACCATCCAGGCCGGATGCCTGAACACCCAAAAGACAGAGGATGAAACTAAGGTTTTCCTGGACAGGATGTTTAATCTTTTAAAACGGAAGTCACACCTTCATTGGCACATTCAATACTTTGAGTCCTATATTGGAGAAAAGGTCTGCCCTCTAGGCCTTCGGAAACAGGTTTTCCCTACTTTAAAAGACCCTTCCCCTGACTTTAAGAAATCTTGGGAGGACACACTGACTAAGTGCAGTGTGGAATTAATGGTACAACTTACAACACAGTATCGCTCTGATGTGGTAGTACTGGATAAAGAAATCGATCGGCTTATTGGCCAATTCCCCAATATTAAGGACTCTGTCACTTTCACAGACAAATGGAAGGAGGTGCGTGACCGGTTAGAATCTCTAAACAAAGACATTATCATTAAAAAACAAGGCAAATTCTTCCAAGATAAGTTGGCCTTCTCTGAGGGGTACGCTTATAAATGGACTGGTAAACAACACCTGAGAAGGAATGTATTTCGTAATCGTAAACCACAAGAAACTGCTACTGACTATACTGAATCTGATTCTTCCATTTCGTCTTTTTCATCACAGGTTACATCACGACCGACAAACCCACGCGCACCGGGTATTCCGCGTAAAAGATCCCTCACAGGCGAAAGCTATCCCACTAAGGACCCTAAAAAAGGCAAAAAACAACACAGTAAATCACTTCGAACACACCACCACGAGCAGGTGTGCAGACTCCCCAAGAGTCTACTCTACATAATATTATCCCCAAACTACTTCAACCCAATATCCAAACACTATTATCCCAACCAGGTTTTTTAGTACAAATGACCACAGAGTCCACCCAACAGGGGAACCTGGACGCCAGCACTTCTCTCAACACACCAATGTAGTTGTTGATCACACAAATGTAGTTGCTGATGACACTTCACACACTCTCAACATCATTAACCTGTCACCTCACATTTTATCTCCTGCTGAGAAACAGGTTCTTCAGCTAGGTCTGGGTTTTTGTCCCTCAGAACCTATTGATATTTACGAAACTATAAAAGACCTGTACCTGTTTGCCAGGAATTTGACTTATAGTTTCATCTTTGACCAGGATCGG